>NC_064927.1:432220905-432523935 GCF_023897955.1 Schistocerca gregaria
CAAAGTGCTGAACACAATGAACATTTTGATGGGGACAGAATGTGGACTCAGATTAAATGAAAGATAAAAGAAAGTAATTAGAAGTGGCAGAAATGAGAAAAGTGAAGAAATTAACATTAAAATTGATCGTCAGGACGCAGATGAAGGAATCCTTCCTGCTCAATAGCAAAAAAAGTCATGACGATAGCAGGAAGTAGGACATAAAAAGCAGACTAGCACTGGGAAAATGGGCATTCATGGACAAGGGAACTCTACTTTTATCAAATATATGCCTCAGTTTGAGGAAGAAATTTCTGAGAATCCATGTTTGGAGTACAGCATTGTATGGTAGTGAAATATGACTTTGGCGAAATCCGAAACAAAGAGAATCGGAGGCTTTGAGATATGGTGCAACAGAAGAATGTGGAAATTTTGTGGACTGGTAGGGCAAAGAATGAGGAGGTTCTCCGCAGAATCGGCGAGGAAAGGAATATGTGGAAAACACTGACAAGGAGAAGGAACAGGATGGTAGGACATTGTTAAGATATCTCGGAGTAACTTTCATACTATTAGACACAGCTTTAGAGGGTAAAAACTATAGAGGAAGACAGGGATTGGAAGAATTCCAGCAAATAATTGAGGACGTAGGTTGATAGAAGTACCCTGAGATGAAGAGGTATGCACAGGAGAGGAATTCGGGGCGGGCGGCATCATACCAATCTGAAGACTCGTAACTCAAAGAAATATGTTCATGTATGATTGTCAAGAAGCAGTTCCGCCCACAGAATAGCCGCCCTCATCCGCTGAATCTCCATCGTTCTCCAGTACAGAGACGCTGGCCCACTCTTTCCCGATGCTAGACACCTTTCGTTGCATCTCACGTGTAGTGGCTGTCCATGTGTTGTTACATTTTGTCAGAGTAGCGAATGTTTACAATTTTAAGTAAACAACAAAATATGAAAACAAAAATAAAAGAATAAATAAATCATCAGGTATGATCAGCTGATTGAGCTGTATCGGCAATTAAAGGTAATATTTATGGTATTATATGAAAAAATGTTGATAGATATTGCATGTAGCGGTTTTCATTTGAGTGATACAAAGAATCTAAAGGTATGCATTATTCTGGAACACACGTTTAAAATAACTTGCCAGCAACAAAAAAGTTTAACAACCAATGAAATTCAGTTTCAGAGAAGCTTACAGAATTTATTGGTGGTCAACTCTTTTTACTCCACCGATGAATTTACACACATACACATACACACACACACACACACATACATACACACACACACACACACACACACACACACACACACACACACACACACACACACATGCGCGCGCGCGCGCGCGTATTTACAATGAACAAATTGCTGCACTGATATTGTGCAGAAGTATATATATATATATATATATATATATATATATATATATATATATATAGTGCAGAAGTATATATATATATATATATATATATATTTATTTATTTATTCTGCACAATTTCAGTGCAGCAATGTGTTCATTGCAAATAAGTGTGTGTGTGTGTGTGTGTGTGTGTGTGTGTGTGTGTAAGTACAATCTAACTGCTCCACCATTTAAGTGCAGTAATGCGTTCATTGTAAATAAGATTTATAGTATTTGTATTACATGTTAATTGGAATGAAAGTAAATCTGACTCTAAACTCCACAGTCTCATGTTGAAAGAGACTTCAGTGGCTTTTATCAGATTGCCATTGACCCTTAGACGAGAAAAACTTGATTGGGTCCTGGAACATCCCAACGAGTTTAACTGTAATATCCAGTGCTCCTTGGAAAAAGAAATAGACGATTCCTTTCCCTTCCTCTAGTCCTCGTTCGCTGCAAACGAACTGATGCACTGGTGACAAAGACTACGGAAAACTTACACACAGTGATCTGCACTTGCCCTTCATCACCGGTCATCATCTGGGATAAAAGTGTTTCAGACTATGGTGCATCACTGAAGACCGATATCACACGCCGTAACCTTGCCCGAACCTGGCAACAGTCAGCCCAGTCGCACAGTCAAAAGTGTATTCAGACCTTCACACAGGTTTCGATAGATACAGTCCAGTCCTCCTCAGAATGAGTAAAGCATCTAAATACGGCTCTACTTATGCATAGTATCTCACACACTGTGCTCACTCCCTTATTAAGTTAGAAGTCATTTCGCAAAAGGAAGAGAAGGGTTTGAGATTGGACTTGCTAGAAGAATTTCAAATTCTTCAGCAAAATTTTAATTACAGGGCTTTATCCCTAATGGTCAGATATAACTTACAAACAAAGTTTTTTGATAGCTTTCGCTCCGTTCCTAAATTGAAATATCACCTGCATCGGTTATCCGCGCTGTTTCGAGATGTTACCTTTCTCAAACACTCAGTCTTTATGATAGTGCAACTGGCTGGCTATGTAATTGCCATTTTGTTAATAAAAAAATTTGTGATTTAAATGTTAATTGTTACTCAGTAAATTTCGTCATAGATATTCTTCTTACAAAAAAGGTATCATTACAGGATAGTTGCTGCAGTGAGCTATCTCGAGACGAGGGCGAAAAATATCTGTGACGTCTGTATGTAAGTAATTTAGCTGAGTAGAGCTGGATAGTGCTCTTGTAGACTGCTGCCGAGTAAATCGGTCAGTTAGCACCGAATGGCACGTTCTCCGCCTTTGCCGTACTTCCATCTCGGTTACAGAAAAAGAAATGATACTGTTATCCTTCCCTGAATTCCTATTTAATTTGTAAAAGAAATGTACTTAACTTCACTCCCGTTCAATCGGTGTGAGAGGTGAAAAAATTAATATTATCTGCATCTCATGTACACAGTGAACATCTTGCAATTCAAATAAACTTCCAAAGGAGTGACACCGGAAAGAATAAAAAATAGAAAATGATGAACAGAAAAATATTATTCACAAAGCAAGATAGGAGAAATGTTCACATCAAGAGGAGGGCAGCTGGGTAAGCAGACATGGCTAGGAACATATACACATCTGATCCATGGAGGTATTGTCAAGAAAAGAAAAGTATTACCAAAAACAAAGAGAAAAAAGAAAAAAAGGATGTGAAGGAAAGTAAACACTCTCACTTGACACCCTTTTCTTCATTTCACCTTGCTGGCATCTGACACTGCTCGTAAAGGTCATTTACTGTATTCCTCTTGGGGTTGAAGCTCTTTCCTTCCGTGTTTGCTTTAAAAACACGTATTTTTTGGATAGGGTCCGCCTTTAGCAAAACACAATTTCATTTTTTAACCCAAACATGTTTCATTGCTGTTGCACCATCTTCAGTGAGCTTTTATTTTTCATCTGATAAAGATAAAGAGTGTTCTTTGCTGTTTGTATATATCGTTTTCCAATTATAATTACAGATATCTGAAAAAACACATAAAATTAGGAATTCATACCTTTTTACCACATGGTGTGGTTTTTTCTGATTTGTTGTGTTTCTACAGTGACCGTTTTGTTCCACAGTTTGTCATCTGCAACCACTTATATCTTAAAGTAGATAAATTGTTTATGCCAAAATTACGATTTGAAAACTTGTTATTTCTATGCCTGAAATTATTTAATTCTGTCTGTGTGTGTGTGTGTGTGTGTGTGTGTGTGTGTGTGTGTGTGTGTGTGTCTTTATATAATGTTTCACTTTCATTTTCCTTTCAATCATCTTCATCGCTGTCGAACACTATATATTGAGTTGCCACCGTCACTGCCACTATAACTGTTTCACTGCTTTACCAGCTGTAAAAACAAACATGGCGGGCAGTGGAACAATTGAAGGTGTAAAAACAAGATGGCTCACAGTGTAACAGTTGAAGGTGTTCCTAGCGGTTGTTCTGAATCTTTCAGAGGGATCTGTGATTTTTTTTCCTTTTATGTGTGTGTGTGTGTGTGTGTGTGTGTGTGTGTGTGTGTGTGTGTGTGACTGAGTGTAAAAAGGGGGAGAATGAGAGAGAGAGGGTGAGAGAGTGAATGTGACAACAGGTTTTAGGATTTTTGTGTGTGTATGTGTGTGTGTGTGTGTGTGTGTGTGTGTGTGTGTGTGTGGGTGTGTGTGTGTGGGGGTGTGTGTAAGTGTGAAATCGGAGGGGGAGAGAGAGAGAGAGAGAGAGAGAGAGAGTGTGTGTGTGTGTGTGTGTGTGACAGTAGGTTACAGGATTTTTTCCCTGTGTGTGTGTGTGTGGGGGGGGGGGGGGGGGGGTGCGGGCTTGAGTGTGTGGAAAGGGCGAGAGAGAGTGAGGGTGACAGTTTACTTTAGCGGAGGTAATGTTACGCTGCAAAAATTTTGCATAGGAGTATGTCAGTGTTAACGCTATCGGCAAAGGTTCGCTATTCACATGACACCTCATTTATTTGTAGCGTTGTATCGTAGCTATGAATATGCGTCCGCCAATGAAATTGGTAATTGTCATTTAATGAGCTCTGTCGGGCATCAATTAAACTTCAGTCCAGTGTTTCGTATCATATATATTGCACGAGCGTATTTCGTTGCACTACAATTCGTTAATTGCATCAATCGCCAACGTTAGAAGCGCTCGCTGCTTTGGTCGCTCTTTGCGCTGTAGGGCCCGTTTGAAAGGTACGAAGTCGACTGTTGGTGATGTAACTGTGGAGTGGAAGCGCGTAGGAACAGCCACAACTAAACCAAGATCGGACATATCCCATTTACTGACGAACAGGGACTGAAGAGTATTGTGGGGGATGACTGAAAGTCACTCTTAAGGTAGGAAGTTCTAATAGTAGTCCACCTGGCACAGTGGCTGAGCCTAAGGAGTTGTAGGGAATGAGATACAAAGGTGGAGTAACTCCTTATGAGCCACACTTTTCTTTACACAATGAAATGTGACAGCATTGGACAGTGGATGACTGGAAACAAATCATTTTCGTTTTGAATCACGCTGTATCCTGTGGCAATTCGATGGAAGGGTTCGGATATGGGGAATTTCTCGAGAACGTTATCTGTCATCACTTGTAGTAGCAACAGTGAAGTAGGAGGGTAGGTGGTGTTACGGTATGAGATGCTTTTCGTAGTTACATCTACTTCTACATTTATACTCTGCAAGCCACCCAACGGTTTGAGGCGGAGGGCACTTTACGTGCCACTGTCATTACCTCCCTTCCCTGTTCCAGTCGCGTATGGTTCGCGGGAAGAACGACTGCCGGAAAGCCTCCGTGCGCGCTCGAATCTCTCTATATTATATTCGTGATCTCTTAGGGAGGTATAAGTAGCGGGAGCAATATCTTCGCTACCTCATCCAGAAACGCACCCTCTCGAAACCTGGACAGCAAACTACACCGCGTTGCGGAGCGCCTCTCTAGCAGAGTCTGCCACTTGAGTTTGCAGAAATTCTCCGTAACGCTATCTCACTTACCAAATGACCCTGTGACGAAACGCGCCGCTCTTCTTTGGATCGTCTCTATCTCCTCTGTCAACCCGACCTGGTACGAATCCCACACTGATGAGCAATACTCAAGTACAGGCCGAACGAGTGTTTTGTAAGCCACCTTCTTTGTTGATGGACTACATTTTCTAAGGACTCTCCCAATGAATCTCAACCTGGCACCCGCCTTATCAACAATTGATTTTATATGATCATTTCACTTCAAATCATTCCGTACGCTTACTCCCAGTTATGGCGAGGTGTTTCTATGGCGCTTAAGAAAACTATGTGTGGGAGGATATATTCTGTAAACTCAAGAGCGAGCAGCGCTTTTGGTGGGGGAAGTGGCCTTTCTCGGAAGAACCCTGTCATTGGCCTACAGTGCAATCCAAAATCTGTTGCCTGTTATCGGTCTAGCGGTGTAGTTCGGCGTGCATTGATATACGTCGTTTCTGTTCGTGGGATCTTAGTTGCCAATCTCAGTCAGTTGACTTTGTGTACTCACTGATATACTTCAGTATCCGGAAGTGATGGATAATCGCCCTGCATTGCAAGAAAATGTGCAGAATACGAAGGAGATATTTGCGCAGAACGAGCGTTCGATCGTCTCTAACGTTATTACAACTTGTGTTAAAGAGGCTACACAAAAAGAACTGTTGGCTAATATTACCTGTCCCAATCAAAGGGCTGCAGTTTATGCAAACGTCAGCCTCGCCAAGGGAAGGAACGCGAAAACAGAGCGCATGATTTACTGGAATTGCCGCGAAGAAAAACTAATAATTTAGGGAAGAAGCCCATCGTTATAGACAGTTTCACAAAATCAGTCATTCGACAAACGATGGAGGACTTTTACATAAACCAAAAAATAATGCCCACATTACGGAAATTACTCAATGGCGTGAAACAAAAATACATTTTCGTTGCAGAAAGATGTTTTACATAAGAATTTGCGTGAAATGGGATTTACCTGGAAATAATTTTCAGACATGTTTACGAAGACAACGAGAAAAAAAGCTGGGCGAATCGAACTAATACTACAGACGTAATTATAAATTTCTGGTTACTTTTTAAACACTCTTCGTGTTGAAATAATTGTTAAGTTTTAATGCAACCTTTCAAAGAAAACTTTTACCTTTTAGTAGAAACACAAAGTAAGAACAAGCCTTAATTTCTACAGACTGATTGGCCTATATCTGGTTCGTCTTACAAATAGAGGAACATACATTCGGTTCTATGTTGGTAGTAGAATCCTGACTTCCGTTCTTATGTTAATATTATTTACTATATAATGTTTTGTTTCGAAGAAGCTATCGTCTTTTGTTTTCCTTATACTCTTAATGCATTTGCCTAAAAATAAACGCAGACGGGACGTATCTGTACACGGCGCCGCAACAGACTGAAAGCGCGCGCCGTGGCATGGACTGTACTACGTTGTGGAACAGCCTGTAGAAGCGCCCTGTGACGTAGCAGGGTAGGCAGAGTGGGGACTCGTGCGCTCGCTCTTCAGTTTACCGACAGACTATATGAACACGTATGTAGCGCGTAAAGCAGAGGAACAGTTCGGAGAAGATGATTGATCGTATCAGAATGCCAATGCACCCTGTCATAAGGTAGCGTATGTGACGTAGTGGGTAGTGGACAATAACATTCCTGAAATGGATTCGTCTGCACAGGGTCACGAGCTGATATAAACAGAACATTTTTGGCATGAATGAAAAGGTCGCCTTTGCATTGGCTTCGACCAGAGACTGAAGACGCGGAGACCGAAGACGCGTCATTGATCGCGTCCTCAGCAGAGTTAAAAGCATCGTAAAGGCGAATTAATGAAAACTAGTAAGTGTAAGAAGGAGCGGTAACTCAACAGTCACTGACAAACTGCCTATTGGCTTCTTCGGCCGACGTCGGTCTGATGATTTTACAGACGTTTCGCCAGCACTGTCCAAGTTTCACTCTCCATTGTCGTTGGTGCACTGGAGCAGAGGACGCGGCCGCAGACCATCTGTACCTGGCGCATCAGCGTCCGCGGGCCTCTCCGCGGTCATTACCGGTGGGGTTCTCGTCTTGCTACCTACGACGTCGGCCGAAGAACCCGAGACAGAAGCCAATAGGAAGTTTGTCAGCAAGTGGCCACGAAAACCTTAACAATTTTTTTAAAACGATCATTCACGTTGATGAGTAGAATACGTGACACTGGCGATATACCATCAGACTTTCGGGAAAACATCATCCACACAACTCCGAAGTATGTAAGAGCCAGTAAGTGCGAGAATTATCGCACAATCAACAGCCCATGCATCCAAGCTGCTGGCAAGCATCGCATACAGGAGAACGGAAAAGAAAACTGAGGATGTGTCCGATGACGGTCAGTCTGGCGTTAGGAAAAGTGAAAGACCAGCGAGGCATTTCTAACGAAGCATAGCAGCAGCTTTATGAGCTACGGAGTTGCGTTATCAGTGTTGCACAAGTACTGTGCGTAGCATTGGTGTGGCAACCAATTCCAGGGACAGTAGGAGACTCGGGCCGCTTCAAATAAGCCCGTTTGTGGGCTTCTGGCCGGTGGCACATCAGTTTCAACCAAACAAAGCAGTTTCCAATAGCCTTACGGAATAGTTCGAGGAGACGGATGCGCCATCTAGCACCTCCTACTTTTAAGCATCTGTGCACTGACACATGCCTAAAGCTTGACAAGTAACCGCAGTGGATATAGCGATTAGTTCAGATACTGTTGATCGACTCAGTTCGAGAAGAGTGTAGTTCGAGAGGTTGGTGCCGCAACGCTCTTTTCAGATGAATACGTTTTATTCTAAGAGAACGGGGCTGCAGGCGACTTACCAGCTTACCCGCCTGCTGTTTTAGAAGACGGTTAATCGAGTGTGGTTCGTGCTAAACCATTCTGCCATATAGGAATTTCTAAACTGTTTTCTTACGTGGAAGATTATATTTTGCTTCCAGGGTAATTCGTTCGTCTTTTTTTTCACTTTAATCAACCAGACACGTTTCCGTAGTACATTACATTGGATCTCGCGTAGTTATAATCGGAGTATTTTTAGCTCATAATGACTTCAGCCATACAGTCTGCCTCTTGGTCTTCTCTGTGAAAGAGTGGGACCGAGGGCGAGAGAATGTAGCCGGGTGGCTAAGATTTACACTTTATAGTTTACCTTCGGCGCATGCTTTAGGGGCCTCCCGTCTTGGGAGTACACAGGTTAGCGACCGTGGGATCCTGACGTAAGTTTCACGTTATTTCCACTTGTTGGTGAGAAACTTTTTCTATTTCCACTCATGTCGGCGTCTGTCCACAAACTCTTGTTTCTTCGACCTTAACGGTGTTAGTCTTTCGTTTTCCGCGCGCAACTCAGACTTCTGAAACTGCCACCTTGTGGAATAGTGTGGTGGGTTACCGAGGTAAAGGCAAAAAAACCCTGAAGAAGAATAAACATCTCCTGCTGCCTTTCGGGGTTAATAGCGCGGGAGCACCAGGGGCTAGAGAATGCCAGAACTCCATAACAAAAATTGGTGACGCAGGCTGGGCTCCTAAGTTGTCATGAAGAAAGCCAGCATAGTGTGAGCGTGTTGGTGCTATTCTGTCACTCTGCGCAACGGATTAATCTGAGATGTACCCTTTACCCTGTGGCTCCTGCAAGATGCAATTTCCACACCCACACTCCTAAAAAAGTCAGACAGACTCTCCTAACGTTCTAAAGAGAAATTCCTGAAAAACCTTCAGCAATAAATATCTTCTGGTGTCATCTGCTGTAAGGAAATGACACAAAAATTCACAAAATTTCTCACATAACTAGTGGGATACTTGGGTACTGGAGTGCTAGTTAGTGAAAGAAAAACATGAAACAAATGAAAATTATTATTTATTTTGCAAATATTCTGAGAAATCACAATGGCACTTTTAGTTACGAACTGAACAAGTTATTTCCGAGTTCTTTTCGGAATGTGAAGTTACCTCTCAAGAATAGGATTCGCTAATGAAATTTCTATACAAAGTTTAAGATTGTTATTGACTTGGCAGAATGACTGAGAGCCGCGCCTACTCAACTTGAATAATTATCCTTTAGATGTTGCTAGGTACGGTTGAGGCTGTTGTGTGTGCAATGCAGTGAAGTGTACTGTTGTGGAGGAAATATGGGGCTCGCAAGAGCTGCAGCGCACAATGTCGTAAGCTGCGGTGACTGCTGTCTGCGCCATTTGCTGCTGACAAATAAGATAACTCTCGTTCTATCTGGATTGACCTTCGCTAATCAAACTCTCCCTACGCCTTGATTAAGTCAAGGACTTCTATTCGCCCCTAGTCTAACTATTGGCGTGGTACACCGGTCAGATAACCAGTCCACCACGACGCCACTCAAAAATTCGCTTGCAGGTGTGTAGCTATAACTCTGTCTGTTCACACCGCACAATAAGTGCGGTGGCCAACACAGTGAACAACACTTAATCGCAAGGACTCAATATAGAGTCGCACTCCGATTCGCTCTCGACAGAGGTGCTCTCCCAGTAAAGTACTGAGGAGAGACTTGTTCCTCGCTCTTTTAGTACACGTACGAGCACACACGCTCTCGTTACGTGTTCTCGCTCCAAGACCGACAACGGAACGGCCCCTCTCCACGCCAGATGTGAAGGGCTATATCTTTCAGGGCTATTACTCCTTCAGCTCAAGGCGTCAGAAATATCGTCTGCCAATCAGCATTGCTCTTCTAAAATGGGAGAACGACGTTTCATTTAAGGCGGCCAATCCAGAAATCTGTAGCATCGGCGTTTGGCGTTTGCTGTCTCCCTGTGAAAACCTCTGAAACTGCGTGCTGTGTTTGTATAGAATGTGTAGGCTGGGCGCTCCCACACAATGTAGCGGAATTTGCTTTTAAGCCGAACACAGAGTCGTTCTTCCTTTCACTCGGGCAAACGCTGTCTGCACTACGGGCAGTCACCGGCCAACATAGATAGGTTGACTGGTCCTCTGAAGGGACTGGCCTTCTGGCATGCGGTTTGCCTCCCCAAACTGAAAGCCCCTGCTACCATAGTGTCTTGAATGTGTGTGTGTACACGAGCCTCGAGTATTTCAATCTCGGTGCGCACTTGCGATTTACTAGTTATTTGCATATCCTTTACATGAATTCATACAACATTGACTTTATCTTATCGAGTTTGGGTTCGAATGAAGCGTCTTGATGTGCAGAATATGATTGTGAAAGCGGAATATGTAAGCATTGATGGTCAGGAGACAACGACGTCTTACAATAGGAAGAAGAAAATTTTGAAAACGAAGCAGCCGACAGCCATGCCAACGACCTACCGAAGGTGTACTTTCACTGCTCGGAGTACCACGGCAACAAATATGACGAACAGAGCTAGGAACAGGTCTAAGAGATGGAAAAATATAAATATTCAGAGAACTGAAATGTGGAACGTAAAGTTCTTTGATTACAACGAACAAGAGCTTGGAGAAGAACTGAAAAATTACTAAATTTTAATATGGAAAATTACCAGTGCCTACTCATTTGTAAAGGAAGGAGACAAGAGCTGAAGCAAGGTTAGGGGTCCTCGACCACAAGAAATATGAAGATCTGGTAGAGGAGTACCAATACATATCTGAGTGAATAGCTGTACTAAAACTGAAACTGGTTCATCAGGAATTGAACATTGTCTCCCTGTACAGCACAGAGGATAGTAAACCTTGAAAAGAAATTGAGACCTTCTGTGAGCAGCTAGAATAAGTTGTCAGTCTAAACCCTGAAACGAACGTGCAGTCGTAAGGGGGGGGGGGGGGGGGGGGGGGGTTAACGCTCATTTTGGAAATAGTGTCATCCCAGAGATCAACAATTATGTAATGAAGACTTTCTAAACGGTACCGGCGACGTTATGCTCAAGCAATGAAATGAGAATAAATAATACCGTTTATGAGCAGTACAAATATACTTTTCAGAACGCAAGTCGTCACCGTTTATGATCACAAAGAGGAGTACAAATATACTTTTCAGAATGCAAGAGGTCAAAAATCTACCGCAGATTACATTGTTACAAAGAGGGTCTTCCATCTTCAGGCAGTGCTAGATGTTAGTACTCTGCCACCGTAGAACATAAGCACTCACGGCAAAAATCATATTTTATGTAGGAAGGAACAAAACTACTAAAGAAACAATCTAAAAAGTAGAAAAATATAATGCTGAGTTACTAGGGAATGATGCTACAAAAATTTAATATCAGTAACTGTAAACAGACATAATAAAACAGAAATCCATCACCATAGTAGGCTTGGAGGAAAATCAATGAGTGTATTGTAGCAGCAGTTCAAGAAGCGTTAGGTTCACACACTGTAAGGAAAGAGAGGAAAACAAACAGAACGCACTGCTTTCGCAAAACGGTTAAAGAAATGTGTAAAAATGGAGATGAAGCCATTTTAAATTAAAACACTCAAAAGACAAGTGTCGTATGAAGACTAGAAAACGTCTCCCAAGAAGCAAAACTAAACAGTAACACAGCAAAAACTTCTCTAAAAGTTAAAACATTACTATAGCTTGCATAAACGAATTACGAAAATGATTCGGCAGCGGAGAAAATAGTTAAATGAGATTTTGAAAGTGAACAACATAAATGGCGAGTTATGGGTTAAATATTTAACAGAGTTCTACAAAGGTACAAAGTCACTAGGAAACAAAGAGAGATTAGATATCACTACACAAGTTAATGATGACGTAATTGTTTCACATGCAGAGGTAGAAGAAGTGAGTTCCTTAAAAAATTAGATGTCTCCACGGAAAGACAGGATCCTAAATGACGTAGTGAAGTACAGAGTACACCCACTAACTGAGCAGTTAACCAAATAGAATAACAATGTTTTAAATGGTAACAAAATTCCAATTGAATGGTAAGTAGTATTACAATTGTCATTAGCAAAGAAAGGAGATAAGAACGTCCTGTGCGGTTACGGAGGAAAAAATCTACTGAGTTCAGTTCTTAAACTCACAACAAATAAAATACGAAATAAAATGAAAAGTATTACAACCTTTGAAGATGAGTAGTACTGTTTTACATCTGGTAGGTCAAGCACAGCTGCAGTATTCATTGTTAGACAGGCCATAGAGAAGTCCGCTGAATACAAAACACAAGCTTATCTTTGTTTTACTGATTACAGAAGGCTTTCGATAGGGAGGTAAGTTGAAGATACTTATTCATATAACTATATCCAGACGGAAACTAATTCCAACATAACTAGCTACATCTGAGTTAATAGTGGCATTAGTCGAGACGATTCTCTGAGGACTCTACTTTTTAAAATAGTTATGGGAGAAGTGATAAAGAGTATATTATCTGGTAGTGATTATAGACTGTTGTACGATTCACGTCTGCTACCAAATACTGAAGAAATCTTTTCATATATTTAACGTGGCAGCCATAAAACTAAATATGCTCATATCACTGGAAAATCAAAAAGTACGACCACTTCGGTGGAACCAATTACATGCTGACTGGAAGTGGATGGCAAATTATTCAACAGGTAGTGAGATGTAATTTCCTGGAACTGAACTGCCAGTAGTGGAAACGTAAAAGTAAATCAAGTCGTAGGATGTTTAAATGATACTATTTGGAAAAACAAGCATATACAGGAAAATACGCAAAGACAAGAATATACGAAACAATATTGACACCAATCATGGCTTACACAGATGATTCAAAACTGGGACCATAGAAAGCGAAAAGTCTTTTAGAAACAATGGCAATGAAAATTCTGGGAAGGATTACAGGGAAAACACTGGAAGATAGAGAAGTGAAAGCATTAGAAAAGGATCAGAAGTAATCTTAATTAATGACTGGGTACATAAGGGAAAGCATGAATGGCACGAAAACATAGACAGGATGAGTGAACGGAAGACTGTGAAAATCGTAAGAAATACATAACCAGCTGGTGAAATAAATATCGGCCGTCCAAGGAAACGATGGAGCGACAACCTCAGGGTATGGTGAAGGACACTGAAGGAAACACACTATAGGTTAGAAAGAAAGGACGAAGAAGAAGATCTTTGATGCATACTTAAAAATATAGCCACAATAGTCTCAAATTAGTTTAGCAAGAGCGCTTATGTCCTCTTTGTTGCGCGCCCTCTACATACCACCGTCACTACTTTACCTGATGGAGCTCCACATATCGTGTTTTTGATGACAGGAATTAACCTAGGAATACTACCATAGACGCGATGGCATTGTCCTACATGAAATAACAACAGGTTTTTCCCGTTAGTTTTTAATTATCCAGAGAAAGACTGCAGTGTACTGTTCTTTGATATACTGAATATCTGCAACCTGCTGCCACGAAGTCTCGGATGTATAAAGAGAGGATGTCAGATGCAGAAACCGTCGGTGTAGGGTTGAATCTTTACAAAATATTTAGGAATTCTTATCTAATCTCTACTTTTGAAATGAACTTCAATCGTGATAGGAAGGAAGATCATTTATTACACATCCAATACAGGCATAAAGTACGTGGAGAATCTAGAACCGTACTTCACAGTGATCGGAACTATAAAAGTCTGCTCAGGAAAAATTAAATACTTTGTTATTTGTTTCTTGTTTAACGACTCGTTTCGCAATCTTTCGTGGGTCTCCTTGAGCTGTCTGTGCGGGTGTCGGTGACTCCATGACGCACTTGCTGTGACGTAAGGGCGTCTGCTTAGGCACTGCAAGCGCCTCACAATGCCCGAGAAGTACCTCAAACAAATAACACAATACGAAACAAATATTTTCACTAATACATAGTATAATATATAAAAAGACACACCTGTCTATTATTTAGAAGCGTAACCACTGATATAAAGTTAATAAGCAGCACATTTACTCAGTAATGACTAAGGTTCAGAAAACTTCACGCTTCTGACTCTTAAGGAAAATTCCTAATTGAATTCCGCAAATATTCTGCACCATCAGAATAACAGCGAAGATACACTCTCCTGTTTTAAACTATTTCAGCACATGCATGGTGTACCATGTTGTCACTGCATTTGCGGCACTAGAGCGCATGCGCGTGAGCTGCTCTTCTCTGTGATGAAAGTTGCCTTCATCGGCATCAGATCGATCGTCTCCACATGTAAAATCAATCTTTTAGAACTCTGTTACCAATGAATCAGTGTAAATACGAGTATCCGAATTACTTATCATTTAGGGCGATGATTTGCAGCCAGGTAATGCGTGGGCATAAGTTCCACTCCTCATTCCTGGTTTCATATCGGGGGGGGGGGGGGGGGGGGTGAGTGGAGCAGTGGTTGCAGTGGTTAGCACACTGCACTCGCATTAGGGAAGACGACGGTTCAAACCCGCGATCCGCCATTCTGATTTAGATTTTCTGTGATATTCCTAAATCACTTCAGGAAAACGCCTCGATTGTTCCTTTCAAAGGTCATGCCCGATTTCCTGCCTCATTGTTCACTAATCCGAGTTACGGCTTCGTCTCTAACCACCGCGTTGCCGACGAGGTGTTAAACACTAATGCCATCCTCTTACATTTTCGTTGCACGCCAAGGCTGTTGATGTAAATGATTAGGATGTTCAGAACTCGAGTGTAGGTTTGATCTGCGAGTTTCGTATCATGCATGAGAAAATGAAGGGTATCGAGATCAACATCTCCATCATACACAGACTCCAATAGCCAGTTGCAGTACTGACGTCGAGTAGCAGTATTTGAATTGGTCTGTCTTTGTTGTTTAGTTGCTTTGTTAGGTTTCTGTTTGAGATGGTGAACAGCTTTGTGAGCACGCATTATCTCAGTACCTGACTCGTATGCTAGATGGTGTGACTTCTTCTTTAGACTTTCTTGTAATACCTGTGGCAACACGCAGTAGGGCACCTGTCAAAGTACGACACGCAGGAAGAAGCAAATGTGGCTACTATTGCCTGTAATCTGGTATTGGGTCCCACATGACACATCTTTCTTTTCCATGGCACCAGAAGGGGGAGGGCTACAGACCAATCGTCCTGGACAACTTTTACGACTGGGAACGATCCCATTGCTCATTTAATAGGCTCAGTGCACTTTCGTTCATCATGGAGGGACTGGAACGAGTAAAATTCCCCATCTATCTCTCGGATGATGGGAAATGGTAGATATACTAATTTGTGGTAAGGACATTCGTCTGGAAACTATCGCGTCTAAACTTGTATGCGAAAATAGTTCTGCACATGTAGAAATGAGGGATGTATGTACATATGTTTCATATTTTCATTCTAAATCACCTTAACTCGTACACATATTACTTACTGTCAGGAAAGATGTCCTGTGGGAGTAAGTACCACCTAACTCCCACAAGGGTGGGGAAAATGTGATGCTAATGCCTGACATCAAAGCTATCCTGCACAACTGGCATGTTGTACAGATGTGCAGGTAGGATCAGAATGATTGCCAGGTGGCCTATGTTTGGATGAGTATGGTTGAGGAGACAGGTGAGGGAAGGAGAATATGGATAGTGAGAAAGGGAGATGGATGTGGTCAAAGTAATAGGGTGGAGGAGATGGGCAGAAGGGGGGGGGGGGGGTCAGAGAGATGGGTTGGGGGAGAGGTACAGAGAAAGAGCAGGACAAGATGGTCAGGAAGAGGAGGATGGGGGGAGGACAGAGAGAGAGGAGGAGATTTACAGATACAAGGGGAGGATGAGTCAGACAGAGGTAGGAGATGGACAGATAGGGAGCATGAGTTGGGCAGAGAGACAGGGAAGAGGAGATCGACATAGTGAGTGGCAGGAGTAAATGTACACATATATGTAGGAGAAGGAGATGAAGAGGGCAGGTGTATGATGGAGAGGGGTAATGGGCAGGCAGAAAAGGGGAGGAGCTGTACAGATGGAGGAGAAGCGAGGAAGGAGAGAAGGAGGTGGTCAAAGATGGAGGGCAGGAGGAGCGATGGGTAGAAAGGAGAAGGTGGACAGAGAGAGGGGAAGAGGAGGGGATGGATAGAGGAAGGGAGAGGAGAAGATAGACAGTTAGACAGGGAGAAGGAAACGACAAAAAGAGAGGAAGAAGGGGTGAGTTGTGGGGAGGAGAAGATGCAGGATGAAAGGGGTGGAAGAGAGGGGGCAATGAAAAGACATGGGGGAGGGGGGGGGGAACGAGAAGCAAAGCGATAGCGGGAAGGACATGGACTTAGAGACAGGGGAAGGTGGAGATTTGAAAAGAAAGCAAGTTGGGGGGAGGTGGATACAGAGTCGAGGAGGAGGTTTGCAACATACAAGGTGATTTCAAGACTAGGCCCCCAACTTTCAGGGATGATAGGAAATGATAGATGCATGAATTTGCGGCAAAGGACCTTGATCTGGAAACGATCGAGTAGACAGTTACAAGCTAAAATCAATCTGATACCTCTGACAGCATTTCTCTTCTGCAACAGGCTCGTTGCTGTTCATATTTTTGGGAAAGGTTAGTAGAGACCAAAACCAGAAAAACACGTGCTTCAAAGTGAACACCTGAGGAACCATAAGCACTTGTTCATCTTCGCTACTGTGCAACACATCTCTGATATAATTCTTGAAGTATCCATTTGACAGCCCATGTTTACTAAATGATTTTTATGGATTCGTGTTACCTCCTCCCAAACTTAGGAAGTAAAGAGCTTGCAGAAGAATAGGTCCGCCATCAGAGGCTTATAACTTCCGAGCTGGACGTTTACAAGCTGGATACTTTAACTGAAATAGATTAAGTTTACATTTACCATTTTCCATCATCCCTAAAAGTCTTTAAGATCGTCATGGGGTCACCCATGTTTGTCGCATGCATACGCTCCCATAGGCGCAGGTAAACCGATGCTGTCAAATAAACATCATAACTGTAATGTAACTGAAACGCCCGGCTAAACCCGCGGGACATGACAGATACTTGGAATTGTGGAAAAGTGCCGAAATGAACGGTTGTCAGTTACACTCGAACACATATAACTTTATTATTTGACCAAACACTACAGCACAAATTTTAGAACTTAGTTATCGGCTGAAAGGACACATTTCCTTATGCCTTAAGGGCACAACCACTTAAATTTAAAAACAGCTGACAGTCATTAACTTACGATTCAGACCCAAAACAGAATATTTAGTAGGCAGAAGGCCTCACGTAAGTAGTCTCCATAACTTGGCAGAAGGCCCAATAAATCTAACACTTGAAAAACAAACAAGTTTAATTTAAAGATTGCTGAAGGCTCGTGATTTAAGACTCAAGGTCAAATTAAATTTAAAAGAAAAAACACAGCAGAAAGCCTTATTTTCAATTAGGCTGAGGGCCCCAAAGAGTCTGATGCTTGAAGGACAAGAACTTTAAATAATCGGCTGAAGGACCCATGACTTAAAACACAACAAAAATAACCTTTAAGAGCAGAAGACCCAAGGCTTCATCTTTAAACAATATTTTACACAGGCGAAGGCCCAAACAATCCAGCACTTGACAAGTAAGGAACTTTAATTTTAAAACAGCTATGACCCATACAAATACACACAACAGAAAATAAGAAAAGGCAGTGCAGCTAGCAGCACTCAGAAGTTTCTGGACTCGGCCAGCACTTGAAATACTAACGTTCACTTATGTGAGACAGGCAGTCGGTCCAACCATCCCCAATCCAACGGCAACCCAACCGACAGACGGTCAACAGACCAATGCTCAAGGCGAGTTCCGCTCCACACTTGCACCAAAATTCCAACGATGCCGACAGCAGAGACTGTGGAACCAAATAATAACGGATCCCAGACAACCCATAAGGGGTGGACGCCCCGGAAACCCACGTCGTTTAATCAAACAACCGACTAACTCAGACACCTAAATAAACTTGTCAGTGAAAATCACATAACTAACCACAGCCCCACGAACATCTGCATGAGCACTATACTATGCTCACGGCAGCGATTGCGCAATAACGAGGACGAAACACGAGTCGGCGCACACAGCCAACCCATAAGCAATCGCCAGTCAGTACACGTCGTCTAACAAGACGACCGACCGACGGTCAACGAAAGTCGTCCCCACTCAATATGTGTGTGTCGGCTATCGTCGGGCAAGTGATGGCTATCCGATCCTCACTGCCGCTCCAACCCGACCGACACCTGCCGCGTCCCAACCGTCCGACTGCCAGGTCCGAACTCTACTGCTGGCTCATTGCAGCTCACTTCCAGATACGAACTGCCTCCCAACACACGACAACCGAGAAGTCGTAGCAGTCCAGCGAAGATAATACGGCGTGGCATATCGATCAGCGCTGCTGCTGGGGCTAACGGGTAGACAAGGCAGCAACTCAGTAACAGCAGTTACTTAATTAACAAAACGAGGTGGCAGTCCAGTAAAACTAACACGAGTCACGTACGGCTCAGTAACCCACCGTAGAATAACATGCTATTGATGACATAACACATCAACAATGAAATGCTGGAGTGAGATTTTATGATAGCTGATGATGGTGTGTGCATTCTAAACCAGTACTGAGTAAGATCACAATTTCAAATGTCAGCGTACCTTGATGGAATGTACTCTATTTAATTACGTAATTTGAAACACATATCCAAGGTGTAAAAATTCACCTGCATGAATAATGTCCTACTGTTGTTACTGCGTTAAACATTCTTTTAAAAAATGCAGCTTATCAGTCCACTAGAGATCATGATGTAAGCCAGGAAGAACTAATTAAAAATATGATTTCAGTACTTTTGTCGCCGGACTCTCTTGGTGGAAAGTAGAGAAAATTTTATATAATGTGTTTAATGCTTGAGGTGTTCTTCATAGTCTCTCCTCACGATAGTACAACCCACAGAACGTTCTTCCAGCCTTGTAGAACTGTCGGAAAAGATCTACTCTGGGATACTGTTCAACACAATCGTCATATTTCTCGAATGTCGATTATGTCGCGAAAGACTTGAATCTTCATGTGAATTTATGCACGTTGTCGTTATGTAGTATATTTGGTTGGTAACAGCAAGTTTCGTCACCCGTGACGATTTTTCCCAGAAAGGTGTTGCTCACGCTTTGCGTTTCAGTCAAGCAACAGAAAGTGACATGTTGTTGTTTCCCTCGGCGGTCAAAGTGTGTGGGGCAGGTTTTGCACACACTTTCCGTCAAATCATTTTGGGGAATGTTCTGATTTCCAAATGTATATCTGCTGCTATTTGTCACACAAAGACTTTTACACGATGCAGGTTCACATTCATTACTTAGCACTGAACGCACACAATTGACTGGTTGAATGCACGTCTGTTGTTTACGGTTGTTAGTTCAAGTCGCACTTCAGTTACTGCACTCACGTCGTCTCTGTGTCAGAAAGAAAATCACTTTCGGAACTTTCTGGATGAATGGTGTAGTTATAGATATACGAGTTTTGCTTAGTTATACGATCCAGTTTCATAAATCACATTTGTATGCCTAAGGCAACTCAAAGTAATTTCTTGTATTGACGAAGAAAAAATCGTGCTATTCAAATTAAGACAAGAAATCACCGCATAAATCTACTGACAAGTTTTCACCTTGCGCGTCTCTACTTGGACGTGTATCAGATATTTGCACAGAATACCAAACTACCGCTACCTGGGGAGACAGTCTACAACGGAATATCGCCCTGGACTGCTACGATACTGCCTTACGCTCTATGGCACCTGCGGTGAGGGATCGCGTTAACGGATCACATTATTCAGGACGATGCAGCAGACGCAGTTGAGCAGATTGACTGCGCTGCTCCCCTTCTCAACACCTCTCCCCCTCCCCCGCCCCCTCCCCTTTCCGCACTGCTGCTGTCAGCTGTCACGTGGGGACAGTAGGGACAGACAGACATGGGGAGTGGCGCTGTCGCGACAGCACGCCATTCGCGGCAAACGAGGTTACTGGCGCCACCAATTAGGCATGCGGGTGACATCGGCGCCGTGTTGAGCGCGAAGCGGGGAGAACCGCTGACGTGGAAGCCGAGCGCCAATAAAACCCATAGCTGGTGGTGCGCAGCGGACGGAAGCGCGAGAAATGTGTGTGTGTGTGTGTGTGTGTGTGTGTAAAACAGGTGAATATCAGCGAACGCGGGAGGGAGATAAGCAGACCAAGGCACGGAAGGGAGTAATACGGCGGAGGCGGGAGCGGAATCCTTGTCTTGCCGAAAACCTTCGACACAGATTTACGCCGTCGTTTGGCAAATTAAAATAGGCACTTACGGAATAATCGAATAAAATCCGTTTGGTCTGAAACCTTCTTGGTAAACAGAACCGACTCTATTTCTCTTTGTGGAAAGTGTTTGTCAGATGCGATAATCACACTACCGCTCGCAACATATACGAAAGGCATTCAACAAGTAACACAATACATTTTCTTCTGAAAGCAGGTTCGTTTATTCAGGACCCCAATATACCTTATTATTCCCCACTCGTTTCGCTACAAAACACTGACGGCCGAAGTGGCCGTGCGGTTCTAGGCAGTGCAGTCTGGAACCGCGAGACCACTACGGTCGCTGGTTCGAATCCTGCCTCGGGCATGGATGTGTGTGATGTCCTTAGGTTAGTTAGGTTTAACTATTCTAAGTTCTAGGGGACTTATGACCTCAGAAGTTGAGTCCCACAGTGCTAAGAGGTATTTGAACCATTTTTTGAGCTACAAAACGCTGTTTTTCAACATAATCTTCGTTCAGGTGGATTGGCCTTACTCCAGCTCTACCGATCGACATCGAAGATCGACGTCGAAGCCGACGTCTTGCTACATCAATAATTTCCCCATCATCATCCACGCACTACTTCCCACAGAGTGCATCCTTCATTGGGTCAGGTGGAAGAAGGAATGCCCGAAATCCGGACAGCAGGGTGAATCAGGAGGAACAATCCAATGAAGTTTTGTGGTCTCCTCTCGGGTGTGCAGACTTGTGTCACGCCTTCCTTTGTCGCAGGGGAGTGCTTTTACATTTTTGTGGCGACGAACACGTTGAAGTTGTTTATTCAATTTCCTGCGGGTAGTACAACGCACTTCATTGTTGTACCGTGTTGGAGGACATCAAACACAATAACCCCTTCAGACTCCCACAAGACGGTCAGCGGGACATTAGCGTCTGAGAGTGCGGCTTTGAACTTTTTCTTCAGAGGAGGTGTGATGTGGCGCCACTCCACGGACTGCCGTTCTGTTTCCTGTTCTAAGTGATGAATACTTGTTTCATTACCTTGTCAAGATCAACGTTGTACAGATGATCCTTCGTTGCTCTTAATAGTCTGTTAGGTTAATAGGAACGAGCAGGGAAACACCTATGAGTACCATGACTGGTGGACGAGTGTGTCAGCACTACCAACAGAGCACCCACTTGTGCTCCGAGGTGTTTGATGGCGATCCGTTGATCATCTCCAATGAGAGTGTCCACACGTTCCAACACTGCAGGAGTCATAGCTGTGTGTGGCCGGCCGGCCGGTTTGAAAAACCTTGTTGTGATTATGACAGATGTTTCGGCCAATGACTCACCATGCTTTTGTTCACTGCCAGATCTCCTTAGATCTTCTGCAAGTGCCACTGAATATATAAGATGCTCCGGTTGTTGCTAGGAGTCTACTTGGAACACACCTCCATTACAGATGGACGCCATATTGAAGGCTATGTATAGTGTGAACACCCATCGGAACTTCATAAGCCTACAACGGGTGAAGTGGGGATATTTCACTATGTCCCACAACTTATTCTGCATTTTTCAGTCGAAATTGGCCGAGAAAAGTAGTTTTGACATTACTTGTTCATATAAACTCGTACATGAAGTACAAACTTTTTTATTACATCCTCGTCTAACGGGGCTAAAATATCATCCTTGGTCTACATTTACAATAAATATGACAAAAAAAAATGGTTCAAATGGCTCTGAGCACTATGGGACTCAACTGCTGTGGTCATTAGTCCCCTAGAACTTGGAACTACTTAAACCTAACTAACCTAACGACATCACACACATCCATGCCCGAGGCAGGATTCGAACCTGCGACTGTAGCAGTCTAAATATGACATTTCAGTACTTTACATGTTACTAATTGTTATGCAATTTAAAGGAAGTCTCCAGTGTATGTTTGTCGTCTTTGAATGCAGTACCGCACTGCTCTTTGCAACTTCTTCAACTAAGTCCAAATTTTAGATGCAACCAGTTAGAAAAATCCAGAGGATTCAGGTAAAGCTATCTGTAAGTAGGCTGTTTAGGTTTTTTTATTGGTAACGCCGCCGCCACGTAGCGCTCTGTATGAAAATCACTGGCTGTGCCGTGTGCAGTCTGCGGCTGGTTGGCATTGTTGTAATACTCGCCATTGTAGTGTTGGGCAGCGGCAGCTGGATGCTAACAGCGCGTAGCGTCGCGCAGTTGGAGGTGAGCCGCCGGCAGTGGTGGACGTGGGGAGAGAGATGGCGGAGTTTTGAAATTTGTAAGAATTGGTGTCATGAACTGCTATATATATTATGACTAGTGAGGTAAATACATTGGTTGTTCTCTATTAAAATCTTTCATTTGCTAACTGTGCCTATCAGTAGTTAGTGCCTTCCGTAGTTTGAATCTTTTATTTAGCTGGCAGTAGTGGCGCTCGCTGTATTGCAGTAGCTTGAGTAACGAAGATTTTTGTGAGGTAAGTGATTTTTGGAATGTATAGGTTAATGTTAGTCAGGGCCATTCTTTTGTAGGGATTTTTGAAAGTCAGATTGCGTTGCGCTAAAAAACTGTTGTGCATCAGTTTAAGCACAGTCGTGTATAATTGTTCAAAGAGGACGTTTCACATAGACCAGTCTTGTATAATTATTCTAAGGGGACGTATCATATGTCGACCCTTAGCCAAGGATCCCTCACTGGAATCTTCTGATTTTTTCCTTGTAGTTTGTGTAATTAGTGTAGCTTTTCTTTATTGCTAGCGCATAATCATAGAGAGAATTTCCTTTGTAGTTGCAGTCTTTCATTGTTGTACAGTAAAATAGTTGTGGCATACATGTAGTTTTGCACGAAGTATTTCGCAGCTGCGCTTTCAATTAACTAGATATTATTTTCAGTGCTATGTTAATCTGTTCTCTAATTTTTATTCTTCAAATTGTGTTTTTCTGTGTTGTCGTGTGAAAAATTGTGACAATAATGGCGTGTGAAAAACGTAATACTAGGATGCAAAGTAAACTGAGAAATGACAGTGAAGACGAAAGCAATGTGTTAGCGCCACCATGTAATGAATTCACAAATGTTCAAAGTAGTAATTTGGTAATAGTGCATAGGGAAATGGAGCGGGCTGCAAATAATGGTGTAGGAAGTGATACAGTTAGTGAACAGGGAAGCATTATCGATCGATTGGTCGGCAACAGCTCGCGTCAGGAATCCGATATGACAGGACACAATCTTGCAAATACTGTACATTCAGGTTTTGCGTCCTCACCGTTTTCTCAAATAAGCCGAGACACATTTTCTGCTTGTCAAACTGTGAATGTTGCCGGTGCAAATGCAGTGCCGAAAAGCATAGATGATAAGATTCCAGACACTAATACATTATTATTGCAATTAATGCAACAAATGAAACAAAATCCAAGATGGCCGCCGAGTGAGATCACAGGTATTTTCTTCGTCCGCTAAAATAACTTATTTAAGAGGAAATAGTGCCAAGTTTAAATATTCTTTGTTTTTATTACTTGCTGTAGTGTCCGTTCTTGTCACACAACTGAATATTAGCGTCCAAGCAGAGCTTGTTCTTGAAAAAACTTGTTCTTTAGCTGAGGTCCCGATAATCGCGACATAACCCGTAATTTTGCGTGACATAAACACAACAAATTCTATTCAAGTTTTCTTGATAGTGCAAAAATCGTTTAAAAAAGACAGCTACTAGTTTCATCAGTGTCTATTGTCGCAATAAAAGTGTAATTAAACATTTCTAAATCGTATTTAACTAACACATTTCGTATTGTTTACTAGTTAGATAGACGCGATCTAGGTCTAAATTTTCCGAGTTATAAACGTTTAAAAACCTCACCAAACACGCCTGATAACTTAAATTCTCTAAAAGCAAAGTAATTACAAATTCATTCTTCTGTTTTTGCATCTCTAAATGAGTAGAAAAACAACAACCACCGCACATAAGACCTTTGTGTCGTTTTTTTTTTGCTTGCAGACATACAATCTCGCGACCTTGACAAATTTAAAACATTCTTTAAACTTAACTATTCTTTCGAAACTGACCATGAGTGAGAAATGTGGGAGCTGTTATAGGGTAGTGAGTAGAGGGATTTGTTGCCAATCTTGTAGGAAATATTTTCACTGGGGGGGATGCAGTGGGGAGAATGTTGGGAGAACAGAAGAGGCTCTCTCCTGGAACTGCAGAGTATGCAGTAGGAACATTTTGATTGGGGAGCAGGAAAGGAAAATCTGTGCCCTTCAGGCACAGTTGGAGGAAGCAAGGAAGGAACTGATAAGGATCAAGGGAAATAGGGGGGAGGAGGGTGGTTGGGAACTGGCAGCTGGTAGGAGGATAGGAAGAAAGAGAACGCGATCTGATAGTTTTATCATCAACACCAAAAACAGGTATCTGCCACTGCCAGAGTTAAGTGGAGAAGAGCCTCAGGTAGAACGAGGAGCAGGAAATGTGCAGCACACTTCAACCGAGGCCAAGAAGGCTAGGAATGACAAAGTGTTAGGAAGAAGAAAGTGCTGCTGCTAGGTAGTAGCCATGGGCGAGGTGTAGGCCCTCAGTTACAGGAAAGTTTAGGGGCAGCGTACCAGGCCACCAGTATCTTCAAACCAAATGCAGGGCTAAGTCATGTGATAGAGGACCTAGGGTCTTTATGTAAGGATTTTACAAAAGAGGACCATGTAGTGATAGTGGGTGGGGCGGGAAACAGTTTGGACAGGGATGGGGCATATGAAATAGGTGGTGACCTGGACAAGATAGCTTCCCTGACTCATGGCACCAATGTACACTTTGTTGAGCTGTTCCGGCGTCATGATCAGCCACGCCTTGATGGAGCTGTGAGGCGAATCAATGTGGGGCTGGGGATGGCTCTGAGGACGGCCAACTTTGCTCATGTTTCTCTGGTGCCCGTCGGGACTATCAACAGATGGGGTTTCACTAGGCATGGCCTACACCTAAACAGGACTGGGAAGGGAAGATTGGTACAGCTGATTCATGAAAGTATAGGGGGTGGATCTCGGGCCACACATGGTCAAATACCTGTTGTCATAGGTAGGAAAAGTAGGTCTTTTTTAGGATAAATCCAGACAACAGGTTCCCCTGCCTAAAGAGTATCTCTAGCAGTTCAAAAAATACTGAAACAATCACTCACAAGACAGATTATAACACTTCAAAAATCACACATACCAGATGTCACAAAGAAAAACAAACCATCGGAAAGAGTAACATGGGGCATTTCACAGACTTAACAATCCTCCATCAAAACATGCAATCAATAAAAAATAAAATACAAGCATTAGAAGTTGAGCTCCAATCTTTGAACTGCACAGTAGTTTGTATTACTCAGCACTGGTGTAGAGACACAGAAATCCAACATGTAGTATTATCATTGTATGAAAGGGCAAACTCTTACTGCAGAACTACTTCAAGGGGTGGAGGATCATGCATTTATATCAGAAAAGGAACACAGTTCAAATCTAGACATGACCTCAGTACAGTAAGTGAAGACAAACACATTGAAATATCAGCTATTGAATTATCAGGGCTCGATATCACCAAGAAATTAATCATTTTGTGTGTGTATAGATCTCCCAGTGGTAGTGTGGACACTTTTTTCAATAAATTAACAGAAGTTCTAGATAAAGTCTCAAGTACAAAGGTCAACATAATTCTGTGTGGGGACATAAACATCAACACTAATATCATAAATGAATCCAGCAGCACCTTCATAAATATCCTTCAAAGTTTTGGCATGTCCCTATTGGTCAATAGTGCAACAAGGGTTACTACAATGACTGCATCAGTAATTGACCATGTGGCCACAAATATAGACAGGGAAAAATGTGATGTAGCTGTAAAAGATCTCGGACTATCAGACCATCTCTGTCAAATAACAACAGTAAAATCAGGCATCGAATCATTCCCTAAACTACAAGCCTATAAACGACATCTATCAGAAATCAAAATAAAAGATTTTTCAAAAGAACTAGAAGTGTATAAGGAAACCAATGTGAATATGAAATTCTCCAAATTCTCCACATTTTTTAAATTGAACTTTGAAACAGCATTTCCAAAAGTATGCATGACTGTATCAACATCTCACAAAAACAGATGGATAACAGCAGGTATTAAGAAGTCCTCCCAAACACTTAAACACCTCAGTTCCATGAAAAAGATTCACAATGATCCAGAATTCTTAAATTTCTATCATAGATACAAAAAGATTTATAGGAAGGTGCTGATTGCTGCAAAAAAGTCATTTAATGACAAAATAATATATAATGCAGAGAATAAAAGCAAAGCAGTCTGGGATGTTATAAAAAAAGAAACGGGGAGAGGCAAACAAACGCAGAATAACATACTGCTAAGGGAGGGGGATAAGGTAATAAATGATCCACAACACTTAGCAAACTATGTAAACGAGCATTTTTCAAGTATTGCAGAGAAGTTACAGCAAAAATTCCCCAAAACAAATATAACACCTGCAAAAATTGTTGCACTAGATACAATGATGTTACTTCCAACCACAGAGAATGAAGTCAATAAAACTGTTCAAAAGCTAAAAAATAAAAAGTCAGAAGGCTTAGATGATGTACCAATGTGTGTACTGAAACAATGCATAGGGATTATACAAGGCCCATTAACAAATATAATAAATGAATCCTTCACATCAGGGACATTTCCAGAGCAGCTAAAACAGGCAAGAGTTGTACCTTTGCTTAAGAAAGGTAATGCAGAAGACATAGAAAATTACCAGCCCATTTCCCTGCTGTCAGCATTCTCAAAAATAATAGAAGCAATTATGAAAGACAGATTAATGAATTATCTGAATAAATACAATCTTTTAAGCAAATCACAGTTTGGTTTTCGAAGTGGCAAAAATACGGAGTCAGCCATAGTAGAATTCACAAAAGTTGTACTTAATGCTCTTGATAAAGATGAGTGTGTCACAGGCATATTTTTGGATCTTTCTAAGGCTTTTGATACAGTCGACCACAAGATTCTATTAAATAAATTAGAAGCATTAGGAATAAGAGGGGTAGCTAATGACTGGTTTCGATCATACCTAACAGATAGGGTACAAAGAGTAGAGATAACACATACTTCAAATAGATCTAAACATTTAGTAAAATACTTATCAGAACCAAAACATATTAATATAGGGGTTCCACAAGGTAGCATATTAGGACCAATACTATTCCTGATATACATCAATGACTTTCCCAGTAGTGTTACTCATGGTGAGAAAATTCTCTTCGCTGATGACAGCAATATTATAGTCACTGAGAGAACAAGAGAACTCCTTACCGAGAAAGCAAATGAAACTCTCAAGGAAGTTTACGATTGGTCAATAAGCAACAAATTGACATTAAACATAAAGAAAACTAATGCCATGAACTTCAGTTTGAAGAGGAAAAATGACAATGTTAAATTAAATGTAGATGGCACCTCTATAGACTGTGTAACAAATGCAAAATTTCTAGGAATGAATATTGACTCTCAGCTGAAGTGGTGCGAACACACAAAGGTACTTGCAAACAGAATGTCATCAGCATGTTATGCCCTTAGAATTCTATCATCTGTGTGTAACATGCAGTGTCTTTTAGTTACATATTATTCATATGTACACTCAATTGTTAGCTATGGCATTCTTTTTTGGGGAAAAATCCACAAAATATGAACACAATTTTCAAACTCCAGAAAAGAGCCATAAGAATAATAACCAGAAATAGTAGTCAAGCTCATTGTAAAGATCTGTTCAAAACACTGGGAATTTTAACTGCTCCATGTGAACACATTTACCAGTCAGTTGTACACATCAAAAGTAACATTGGCAATTACTGCACAAACAGCTCTGTCCATGACCATGCAACAAGAGATAGACTCAACTTACATTTACCAAGAAAATATAAACATAAAACTCAAAACAGCATTTTCTACCAAGGAATAAAACTGTACAATAAATTACCAAAAGAGATTAAAGAAATTTCAAAAATACACTTATTTAAGAAGGCAGCTAAAAAGTACCTGTTATGCAATACATTTTATACATTGAAGGATTACTTAGATAAAGCAGAGTAGGGGTTTGATAAAAAAATGTTATACAAACAAATAATAATAATAATGATGATTATAAAACATCCAATATTCCACATAACACCTTAACTTTATTATTTTTCTTCTTTTTTCCTTTCTAGAGACACTCTCCCCTCAAGCTATGCATAGCACAATACTAACACCTCTTCCTCTTTCTGAGCTCAACATCTCACTCATTATGAAGGGATGCTGACTCAGTTTTTCAGGATAGCAAATGGGAACTTGCAGTACAGAAAATGGCCCAAGGATCACCTGTGTGTGTGTGTGTGTGTGTGTGTGTGTGTGTGTGTGTGTGTGTGTGTGTGTGTGTATGTAGTGAGTGAAGTGTTATGAAACAATGTGTGTATAGTGTGTGCAGTGACTGATAGTGAAATATGAGTGAATAGTGTGGCATTACATTATTTAATGAGTTATTTGTAAACAAATTATTGTATACCAGGAGTAAAATCTAATGATTGTCTCTAGAAATCTGTAAATATATGTGTATACGAATTAGCTTATTGTAAATTGATCTAAGCTTGTAAATACTTTGACATGTCCTATATCCTTGTAAAAAGAGATCTACGGATGAATAAAACTACTACTACTACTAATACTACTACTACTAAAACCAGAGACAAACACAGCAACAGTTAGACACAATGGAACAAAATCTTCAAAAGTTAGACACAATGGAACAAAATCAGAGACAAACACAACAAAAGCTTCAAAAGTTAGACACAATGGAACAAAATCAGAGACAAACACAGCAACAGTTAGACACAATGGAACATAATCTTCAAAAGTTAGACACAATGGAACAAAATCTTCGGAAGTTAGACACCACACTTGAACAAACACGTGAAGATTTAACTACTGAGTTGCATAACATTGAATCGAAATGTCAAAAAATCTGTAATGACGTAAAAACACAAATTTGTGAGCATTTTCAACCTATTTTTTCGCGGCATGAAAACTCATTACAGAATCACGAAGCAGCCATAAAAGAATTGCAAACTGTTGTTCGTGAAAATCACGACACTTTGCAAGCCAAAATGGACTCAGTTGCATCCACCGATTCGGTTACGCAACTTGCAAGAACTCAGGAAAACTTAAAGGACACAGTAGATTCGATTTCAACACAAATGGACACTCTGAAACTTGGTTCAGAAAAACACACTGAGGAAATGTGTTCACTATCGGAGAAAGTAGCCGAACTTTCGGATCAGTTCACTAATTTATCTACGAAGGTAGATGATAATTTGAACGACACAAAACCGGTAGTCTTTAATGACACAGAAGAGTGCGAACAAATTAGGAAATTCAAACAAAGTCTGAATCAAATTAGTACGCAACACCAAAGAGAAATCCGGGAAGTACAAGATCAGCTGACACAGGTAATACAACAATTACGTATATCAGAGGACACTCGCGCTCCAATAGGGGAAAAGGGACATAAAAATACGGAACAGTCACAAAATAATAACACAGGGCACTTCGGAAATTGTGAAAGAAATTGGCAAGGTACACCGAATACTGAGATGGAACCGCCGAAACGACGTAACAATGACCGATATGCTACCCGCCGAGACGATGATTTTGACTATAAGCTGTTCATTACTACACGTAAATTCAAAACATTTAAGAATTCTGGCAACGACATTCATCCACAAGCGTGGCTCCATCAATTCTCTCATTGTTTTCCTCCCAACTGGTCACTAGAGCACAGATTAGAATTTATGTGTGGCTACTTAAGAGAATGAACCAGCTGTAAGAATGCGATCGGTCATTCACGATTGCCACAGTGAAGGAGAATTTTACCATGCCTTTCTCTCAGCATATTGGTCCCAAGCCACACAAGACCGAGTAAAACATGGCATCATGATGATGAAACATTTCGAACAATCTGAATTTTCCAGTCTTGTGAAATATTTTGAAGACATGTTGCACAAGAATCAGTACCTGTCAAACCCATACAGCCCGTCAGAACTCATCCGCATTTGCTTAATCAGATTGCCTGAACATTTACCACATATTATTTTGGCAGGCCGTTGCAAAGACGACATTGAAGCTTTTCAGGGACTCTTACAAGAATTAGAAATTGACACTGACAATCGCGGAACGCGAAAACAGGAACACAACAATTACAGGTCACATCCGTCGCAATTCCGCGATGAAAGAAATAATAACTGGACACGACAAGGCTATTCTCACATATACAAATCATGACCAAAACAGACACCACCCGTATGACAACCGTTGGCAGAGTAGTAATAATTACAGGGAAAGGTCACCTCTCCGCGGTAATGACTATCTCAGAGACAATCAGAGAAACGGACAATATGGAAACCAAAATAATTATTATCAAGGGAGACGGAATAACTTAAGGCGCAACGGTCCAGCGCGCAGTTACGATTCAGGGAGAAATTCTCCACCACGTGACCGACAAGAAAGAAACTATGGAATCTACCGACATGACGACACACGATATGATCGTAACGACAGACCTGAATTGCAGCAGAACTGGCGGGATTCAAACAGAGCAGGGCCCTCTCGACAAGGTGAATTTGTAGAAGTTAGGTCTCCAAATCCCATTAACGACTCGCGCCAACAAAGACACAATAGGCAATGACTCACACCGCTGGTAGCCACAAAACGTACGCATGAAACTGACGACGCAGCTGCCGTAGCTAGTAATTACGTAAAAATGGAAGACATTAGGGACATCTTACTCCAGGAACAGGGCGTAAAACATAACAACATTGCATATCCTGTGATTCACATTACAGTAAATGACGTAAAATTTACGGCAGTACTTGACTCAGGCAGTCCCATTTCAGTAATTAGTGAAACAGCTTTTAGTAAATGCAACAAATCGAAAGATTGTCCCACACTTCCGTTACGCAAGATTAAATTACAAGGTGCAGTCATTGGAAAAAGTGTAGATGTACGCCAACAAACCAACTTAGAATTCTTTTGTCAAAGCCACAGCTTCTCTATGAACTTTCTTATTGTTCCATTGTTGTCGACGGAAATTATACTGGGAGTAGACTTTTTGAATGAATACAAAGCAATCTTAAACTTTCACGATGCTGAAACAAGTTTAGAGAAAGAAGGTAAGTCAATAGCTTTGAAATTTGAAGATTGGCTCTCAAACCATGACGAGGAAATTAATCGGCTTTACCTTCTGTTAGACAACAGTTCGGAATTTTCTACGGAACTAGACACTAACAATCACTCTGCAAGTACTGACAGGGATGATATCGACGGCATATTTGAAACTAATGAGTTAATTCAGAATAAAATTCAAAAAATTGAGAATTGTAATGACACTGATAGGCAGGACCTTTTTGAGATTTTACAAGCACATTCCACAGTTTTTACTCACAAAACAGGAACAATCAAGGGATTTCAATACCAATTTCGTGTTCGTGAGCATACTAAATTTTGTGTTAGACCATACGTAATTCCAGCACATTATAGGGACCGTGTTAGAACAGAAATACAATCTATGCTTGACGACGGCATTATTGAGCCTGCAGTAAGCTCATACAACAATCCATTACATGTTGTTGAGAAGAAAAATGGATCGATCAGACTTGTCTTAGATTCGAGGCAAATCAATACTATCATTATTCCTGAAACAGACAGGCCGCAAACGTTGGAAGAACTTCTTCAAAATTTTAATGGTGTAAAAGTGTTGTCTTCCATTGATCTCAGATCCAGCTTTTATCAGATCGAACTTCGTCCAGAATGTAGAAAATATACAGCTTTCCTTTGTTTCGGCGTTTGTTATCAGTTTCGGAAACTTCCTTTTGGTTTGAACATTTCCTCGGCAGCATTCATTCGCGGGCTAAATTCCATATTACCTGAGCTCTTAAAACGTCACATCACCTTATATGTGGACGATATTCTGATAGCAGAAGCCTCATGGGAACAACATAATCGCATCCTCAACAGCATGTTACATATTTTTGCAGAATCTGGAATTACAGTTAACTTGGAAAAGTCTGAATTCGGTAGGACAAAAGTGAAGTTTTTGGGACATATTATTTCTTCTGAAGGCATCCAGCCGGATCCTGAAAAGTTAGAAGCAATCAGAGCCATTCCAGTTCCATCCACAAAAAAACAAGTCAGCAGTTTTCTAGGTCTCGTAAATTTTTACCGTCGTTTTCTGAATATGCAAATTCTAGTTACACCAAAACTTTGTTCTCTCACTGGAAAAAATACTATTTGGAACTGGGACGAACAAGCACAGTTGGAATTCAATACTTTGAAAGAATCGTTACTTAACGCGGCAATACTAGCTCATCCAGATCTCTCACAAGATTTTTGCCTTAGCACGGATTATTCTAAAGTCGGTCTTGGTGCCCATTTATTTCAAGAAGCCACAGAAAATGACATTACTGTTCAGAAAACCATTGCTTTTGCTAGCCGAGTGCTAACAAAATCTGAAAAAAATTATTCCGTTACTGAATTAGAAGCTTTAGCTATCGTTTGGGCATTTAACAAATTCCGTTTCTTTCTTTATGGTAAGCACGTAAAAGTATACAGTGACCATCGTGCATTACAATTTCTTATGTCTTCAAAATTAAATCATGACAGGTTAAAACGTTGGGCATTGTTTCTGCAAGAAATCCACTTCACAATAGTCTACATTCCCGGCAAGGAGAACATTGTTGCGGACGCACTGTCACGCGCACCGGCTGGGCTTGAGAAAAGTAACACAGAAAGCAACCTCGAGAGAAATTTCAGTATTCTTTACATCCAGAAAGTCGCCTTTGAAAACTTCATCACCACATCTTTAAAGGACATTGCTCATGAACAAGATAAAGATCCGATTTGGAAAGACATCAAAAGTAAATGGCATGAAAAGACACACACACCGATTCGGCATTATTATCTGGTTAGAAACAACATACTGTTCAAACGATGCACTGTTGATGACAAGCTATGGGTACTTTGCATTCCAGACGATTTTGTTAATAAGCTCATTTGGTACATTCATTTCAGCTATGCACATTTTGGTCCACGAAAATGTTATCATATTCTTCGAACGACTTGTTATTTTAACAATATGGAAAAGAGAATTCGAAGAGTCTTGTCTATTTGTAAACTTTGTCAAAAGGCGAAACCATCTACTGTCTGTCATCGTGCTCCATTGTTTCCTATCATTCCTTCTAAAAAGAATTTGCTGCTGTTGATCTCTTGGGACCGCTTGTCAGAACATCTAATGGATTTTCGTACGTTCTAGTCGCTGTTGAACTTACTTCAAAATTTGTTTCATTCACTCCGTTACGTAAAGCCACTGGACGGTCTGTATCCAACGCCTTTGTTAGAAATTTCTTACGTGAAGTTGGACACGTTAGTAAAGTAATTTCAGATAACGGACCGCAATTCAGATCTGCTGTTTGGTCACGCATGCTTCGTAACCATAAAATCAAATCTGTTTTTATTTCATTGTACTCACCACATTGTAACCCGTCTGAACGTATTATGAAAGAAATCAATAAGCTTTGCAGACTTTATTGTCACAAAAAGCATCAGCATTGGGACAGATATTTACACTTATTTCAAAACGTGCTGAATGAAATGCCTCATGACTACACTGCTTTACCACCTGTTCTTGTACTGAAGAATAAAGAACCACCAAACAGAATCAGAGAGCTTGTACCTTTTCCGAATACACGTAAACTTCGACACAAAGACATAATTGATTTGGCTATAAAAAATATAAATTCTGCTGCAGACAAAAGAAAAAAATTACACGGTAAAGCAAATGCAAAGAAATTATATATTGGTCAGAAAGTTCTCATTAAAGCTCATCCATTGTCATATAAGAAGAAACACTTGAGTCACAAATTCTTTCTAGTTTACAATGGATCTTACAGAATCCGACGTATACCACATGATAATTGCGTTGAAGTTGAAACTGTGCGTACTAGGAAGAATAAAGATTTACACCACATTTGACATGTAAAACCGTTTATTGAAAGATAATCTGCTTTTTAACTTTGTCTTTGCCATAAAACATTTCACTTCACATTTCTAGTATGCTTTGTCACACTGAGAAACTGTTAACATGCAACAATGTTTGAAGTTTACTATCCAGTCTAGAACCTACGGAACATATTTAAACAGAAATTACGAATGCGTTGTTATAGTGAACAGACGTCACAGTGTTATTGTGCGTGTACATTCTTGCTTGTTAGTTGCACGATTACGTAACGGCTATAAGGCTTACATACTTAGAACATACACTGCTAATGAGATTCTAATGCAACATTTTGGTTTACTTGAAAAGACATTCTTTATTTGAAGTACTTTCTGTGGGGTTAAAGATGGCATAGCATTTGGTTTCTTTGACAGCTACATGATCATATCAAGACGCTACGAATGTGCGACACGATTTACATTGTTGCTTTGCAGTGTATCTGTTTTTCTGAATTCTGGGAAGTAAAACATGTTTTAGTAGTAACTTTGTGGTATAGCTACAATGAGACAGCCTTTTCTGTAGCACAACAATACGTTACAGTACAGTACTTCATCACGGCAATAAGCGTAGTAACTACGATATCTATACGCAAAGATTTTCACTTTTGTTTGTCATGAGGTAAGTACATTGACTTCTGTAGAACTTAGCTTTCGGAGGACGATAACTACGACACTTCCACAGATATTATCTTACAACACGACGCACAGTTTAGCGCTACAGTACGCGTATTTGAGTGACTAATTTTGTACTTAAAACATTTATTCTTGAAGATATTTGAAATACAATGATACAAAGGTTTTTCGTGATACATTTCATTCCGTTGCTGTAATCTGTAACATCTGAAGATATAATTACATTAATCCTGAGGGGGTACACGCTTACTTTGTGTACCATGTGTTTGGCAAGCACAAGGAGCCCTAGCTAATATGGTATTTGTTTATACAACTTTACACATCGGTACCATATTTCTCTAACACATAATTTACACAGCTATCTGATCATTTAACTGAGAGAGACAAACATTTACTTTACTACATCAGTGACAGATGTTTACGTAATTACACCATTGGATAACTTCACACTTACGAAGTTGTATTTTGTGAACTGTTCATATTTTTTCAGAACCATTGTGATACTATGAGAGCTTTGAATGACATATTTGGTATGGGATCATGATTTTTAAAGTACGTTTGTGGTAGATGACACTTTTGACATGAGCAGAGAATTTTTTTTAGGTTTTGAAATTATTGCTGAAAGCTATGACGTTTTTGAGATTTGACTGAGGTGTTATGATGTTATTATTACGACGACATGTGAATTTTGCTGCTGAAGTATGCTTAAGCTGATGCTATATGAGTTATTTGGTTATGCTACATATCTGTTATGATGACATATTGAAGAAGTGTCGACGAATATACATATGTGTAATAAGGTAAGGAATAATGAGTAGTGGTTAGGGACTGTGGTTTGTGAAAAAGGATGTCGGAAACCGAGAATCGTACTTTAAGAGTTATGAAATGTATGTAAATGCGTGAATGTATTACAATGCCGACGAAAACTTTTGGACACTGTTATATTAATAGAATTTTGTTTCTACAGATGTGTAACGCAAATTCTTGACCTGTGAAATTTTTTACATGGGACTGCCACTGTAGCGGAAACTGGTGTCGTAAATATTTCGTTAAGACAGTTAAGTGACCACCTGCACGTAATGCGTCGTGGGCACCCAGCTGCGCGACAACCACCTGACAAAAGAAAGCCATTAGTGTGTGCCTTTCAGAGGCACAGGTAAAAAAAAAAAAGGCCATTATCCTCTCTATTGACATTCCTTTGTAGAAAGCACCGCAAATACGACACGCTCATTACTGAGAAAGATACTTACATCTGACACCTGATTATAACAAACGTCTTTCTACGAGAGTTGAGAGAATTTGTACTAACTTATGAAATGTCACATGACTATTGAATGATATTTTTATGATTTGCCTTTCATAGTTGCTTATTTCATTTGATATCTGTTTTCCAGCTGTGTTGCAGCTTTGGTTTTATAAAATTAAATGCATTTGCTAATGTTAACACTTTCTGTCGACAGATCTATTAAATAATTATTTTATGATCCACATTCTGCGAAAAAGGAGCTCTTGGAATGGAAAGAGCAATAAGAAGCGACTAATAACAGTAACTGTATGTATAATTTTCTTTTCAAGTACTTGGTAATTTATTTCATTGAATAAGTAGTGGTGCACCATTTTAATTATATAGACATTAAGATGTGAATATACATTTCCCTTATCTGCATTGTTGTCTTTAGCATAATATTTTTTCTGCTTGAGCTTTTTCATGTTTAGGTATAATTTATAGCATTTGCTGCTGCTGCTATGTGCCAGGCATAGTGTTACTGAATGTCACTTTGTATTACTAGGTTAAGCCAATTTTATTACTGATTTATTTTTCTTGTTTGCTGCGCATTGCCTTATATTAGTTTTAATATTGCTGCTTCTTTGACAACTTCCATTTTATTTCATTGTTGTTTGTATTAATTATTTTGTGCTGCTGCATTGCCTCGTCCCTTAGTTTAGCATCTGAGCTCAGTAGGTTTAAGTTAGCTTAAGAGGTGGTAGCCTATATAAGAGAATGAGTTGCGATGGATTTGAAGAAATGCACCGAGAGGTTATATGAGAAAAGTACAGAAAGCAGGTATAGATAGGACTTTTTGGAAATAATGAAGAACGAAGGGAGATCTCCGAGAAGTAAAGGAAGTTTTGTTTGCAAAATACTGCAGTAAAACAAACCCTGTCCTTTCCTTTTGTGTTATCCCACTATGTGTTTGTGTACTCTTGTGTATTTGTTTTCTTCCTGTCTCTTGTGTGCTGTTTCATAGAATTTTTTCTCTTCTAATACTAAGCTACATTCACTATGAGGAGGAATACTGTTATCCTCAAATATAATTTGCGTTAATAACATGTTATTTACTTCGTAAAGATGTTTACACATTATTTATTCTGTTTTGTTCTAATGCTCATGTGTGAAGTTGATGTTTCAAAAGTTATTCTGATCTTTTATGTATGCACTTATGTCGTAATTTTTCTAACACTGATGTATTTGCTATTTCGATTCTTTTGTAAAGCCTGTACTACTGCAAATGTTATCTGTATTGTTATGTTCTTTAAAGATGTATTTTGTACCTTTGTTATTGCATTCTTATGTTATAAAATTGTAACTGACACTAGTTCATCAAATTAAGTAACTTGTAAATTACATTTCACTGCACACGTTTCTGTTGGTCATAGTATATGGACAATATGTGAGAAGTAGGGACTGATAGTGTTTGCACGTGTGTTAATAATTCAGTAAGGGACTGGATAACAGCATTGCTGGTTGTAATAACATTTCAAAAACAATTTTCTGAGTGCACAAGTGGTGGTTATGGACTTGCTATATTATCCGCAAGACTCTTCAATGGTGATTGTGCGCCTGCACAGTCAAACAGATGGCTGCTGGCCATCTCTACAAGGACTACAGTGGGTCTACACCTTTGATGACCCACCAATACCATTATTTCTACAAGGACTGCAGTGGGTCTGCACCTCTGGTGGCCCACCAATAGTAATCTCTACCAGGACTACAGTGGGTCTGCTCTGTGATGACCTACCTACCAATAGTCTTCAACGTCGACTGACTCTGCTGTGGCCTATTACCTGTCTGCATGTCAAGAGTCAGCACTGTCTTTCGTTGGCAGGACAACACTACTTCTTCAAGACTGCTTAGAAATCCACTACTTCCAAGTGCAATTTCTTTTATTGCTCAGACTTTGAAAAAAAACACTGCAATTTTACTATGATGAACGATCAGGACTGTCTTTGTGGACTGTGAGAGAATTTTAGCTTTTGACCAACATTGTATCGATAAGTGTGTGCATTTCATTTGTTTGTTATTGTAATTATGAAAAAAATTTTCAGATCTGTATTGGCCACTGCCCAAAACAATTTGTAAATTTTTTTGTGGGGAGCATGGGGGCTATGTAAGTAGGCTGTTTAGGTTTTTTTATTGGTAACGCCGCCGCCACGTAGCGCTCTGTATGAAAATCACTGGCTGTGCCGTGTGCAGTCTGTGGCTGGTTGGCATTGTTGTAATACTCGCCATTGTAGTGTTGGGCAGCGGCAGCTGGATGCTAACAGCGCGTAGCGTCGCGCAGTTGGAGGTGAGCCGCCAGCAGTGGTGGACGTGGGGAGAGAGATGGCGGAGTTTTGAAATTTGTAAGAATTGGTGTCATGAATTGCTATATATATTATGACTAGTGAGGTAAATACATTGTTTGTTCTCTATTAAAATCTTTCATTTGCTAACTGTGCCTATCAGTAGTTAGTGCCTTCCGTAGTTTGAATCTTTTATTTAGCTGGCAGTAGTGGCGCTCGCTGTATTGCAGTAGCTTGAGTAACGAAGATTTTTGTGAGGTAAGTGATTTTTGGAATGTATAGGTTAATGTTAGTCAGGGCCATTCTTTTGTAGGGATTTTTGAAAGTCAGATTGCGTTGCGCTAAAAAACTGTTGTGTATCAGTTTAAGCACAGTCGTGTATAATTGTTCAAAGAGGACGTTTCACATAGACCAGTCTTGTATAATTATTCTAAGGGGACGTTTCACGGGATTCAAACAGAGCAGGGCCCTCTCGGCAAGGTGAATTTGTAGAAGTTAGGTCTCCTAATCCCAATAACGACGCGCGCCAACAAAGAAACAGACAATGACTCGCATCGCAGGCAGCCGCGTGCGCCGGCTGGCTCAGAGAAAAATAACATAAGCTAACGTTGAGCAAAATTCCAGTGTTCTTTACTGCCGTATACCACATGATGATTGACTTCAAGTTCATTTGCTGCATACTGAGGAAGAGTAAAGGTTTACACCACATTTCACATGTAAAACCATTTATTGAAAGATAATCTGCTTTTTAACTTTGTCTTTGCCATAAAGCTGTTCATATCACGTTACTAGTATACTTTGCCACACTAAGAATCTGTTAACATGCAACAATGTTTTGAAGTTAACTATACAGTCTAGAACCTAGGGAACATCTTTAAACGGAAATTACGAATGCATTGTTATAGTGAACAGACGACACAGTGTTGCTATTTGTACATTCTTGCTTGTTAGTTGCACAATTACGTAACGACTATAAGGCTTACATACTTAGAACGTATACTGTTAATGAGGTTTTAATGCAACATTTTGGTTCAGTTGAAAAGACATTCTTTATTTGAAGTACTTTCTGTGAGATTAAAGATGACTTAGCGTTTGGTTTCTTTGATAGCTACACGATTATATCACGACGCTACTAATGTGTGACACAATTTGCATTGTGCTTTTGCGGTGTATCTGTTTTATATCTGCACAGTTTTTTTTAATTATTCTGGAAAGTAAAACATGTTTTAGTAGTAACATTTGTGGTATAGCTACAATTAGACAGCCTTTATCGTAGCACAACAATACGTTACATTATAGTACTTTCTTGATCACGGTAAGGTGTGTAATAACTACTGTATCTATACGGAAAGCATTTCACTTTCGTTTATGATGAGGTAAGTACATTGACTTCAGCAGAACTTTGCTTACAGAGGACGATAACTACGACAGTTCCACAGAATTATCTTACAACAAGACGCACAGTTTAGCGCTACAGTACACGTATTTGAGTGATTAATTTTGTACTGAAAACATTTATTTTTAAAGATATTTGAAGTACAATAATACAAAGGTTTTCCGTGATACATTTCATTCCATTGCTGTAATCTGTAACTCCTGAGGATATAATTACATTAATCCTCAGGGGGGTACACGCCTACTTTGTGTACCATGTGTTTGGCAAGCACAAGGAGCCCTAGCTAATATGGTATTTGCTTATACAATTTTACACATTGGTACCATATTTCTCTAACACAGAATTACACAGCTATCTGATTATTTGACAGAGAAACAAACATCTTTTTACTATGTCAGTGACACATGTTTAAGCAATGAACATGAACTTGAATGCAGTACCGCACTGCTCTTTGCAACTTCTTCAACTACGTCCAAATTTTAGATGCAACCAGTTAGAAAAATCCAGAGGATTCAGGTCAAGCTATCTTGGAGGTCAAGTTATAGGTCCTACGGTGTATCTCTGACCATATGGACGCGTTGGATGTTGTGAACCTTATACTCCCTGGCGAAATAAGCATTCGAAGGAGTTTCGGGTTTGCAGTCGGCAGCATCAAGTGCACTGTACGTAATTGGACCTGACATCTACCCGTCATTCTCAGGAAGGCCTGACGAAGACGTCCTCCACTCCGCAGTGGATAGGTGGCTGTGACTATTACGAATTCGCGTCAAAATCATGTTGAACGAGGGACGAAACTATTTGATGGTAGCGCCCTTTGCTGGTGAAACTGCGGAACTCAGCAGTCCTCTGCATTACTGTTCGCCGTGGCCTTGGGCACACGTTGTCGTCTAAAATTCGAGCGAATCATGAAGGTGATAGGGTCCAGCTGATAGCCACTGCCTTGGTTCATCAAATTTTCCGCAGTGAGTATTTCCGTGTATTCCTTAACAACGGAGTCCCTAAGCGATCTTCCTGTAGCCAATATACGAGTAATTATTTCACCATACTCGGTTTAAGGTCCTGTGGAGATGCAATGACAAGCTGTAGCAGACATGTTTGATTGCAAAAGGCCAGTGCAGTAATGACGATCGCCGCAGTGATCTTTCAACCATAACACGTTTCGGTTGACTTGTAAGAGGGTGACTAATATTTTTTTCGATAGGCTTATTAGCTCCTTTTTCAGGAGCAACTGAGTACTACACGAACGCGTGGGGAATGTAGAAGGTGCCCCAAAAATCCGTTAACATTTTAAACCTCGGTACTTCACGAAATAATGTAGGTAGAAGGGTAAAAATTGAGACACATGCTTGAAATCAAATAGGTTTTCATTGAAACAAATAAATAAAACGTGCACAAAACGATCAGAAGGTGGCAATACAAGCGCCACACACAGTCAGGTGGCTTGCGGAGTATGTATGTAGATGTAGATCTAGATGTAGATACAGATGTAATAATTACCGTAACTATTGATTTTTAACAAAGACGATGCTCCTTATAAGAAATGCTCAACATGTCGGCAGTCGTTCACCAACAATAGTTGTAGTCAATCGACAATGTTTTGAAGTGCGCTGTACAGGTTATAATTACATATGGTGCAAAGTGGCCGTCGCATGTTGTCTTTCAGCGTTATGTCGGACGATCGCGGTAGGCTTAAGACATCAGCTAACCACACAATGAATGGTCACACAGGTTGAGGTCTGAAGGCCTGTGAGGCCAAGCATGACGGAAGTGGCGGCTCAGCACGCAATCCTCATCAGACAATGTGTGCAAGAGATCTTGTCGCGTGTGGCACTATGGGGCGGAGCGCCATCCTGCGTGAGAGTCGCACACCCCACCAGGCGTTTGTCTGTAAGGCATCGGCGTACTTCACACGCGCCACGCTGACAGTTCCGAAAGTAGCACAGTGCATTTCCTCGAAGGAAAACTCTTCCCGGGGACTGGGTGTTTGTGTTATTCTCTTCATTTCATCGTCATCATCATCATCATTCGTGTGCGTCCCCGGTAGCTGAGTGGCCCCCTGCAAAGTAGCTCAGCGTGTTCGGTCAGAGGGTTAGCTGCCCTCTGTAATAAAAAAACTCGTCCTCCCCGAGCAGAAGCAACCAACAAAAAAAAAGGGGGTGTTAGCACGACAGAATGTCAATCCTAAGGGCCCGGGTTCGATTCCCGGCTGGGCCGGAGATTTTCTCCGCTCAGGGACTGGGTGTTGTGTTGTCCTAATCATCATCATCATTTCATCGACGCAAAAAGTCGCCGAAGTGGCGTCAAATCGAAAGACTTGCATCCGGCGAACTGTCACCCGACGGCATTATTATTATTATCATCATTCGTGACAGTGGGTGAACTGGACTGTGTAAAAACTGGGACTTTGTACGGACGCTGATGACCGCACAGTTGAGTGCCGCACTAACTAAACAGCATCATCATCATCATCATCATCATCATTGTCGAAGGAAAAGAGTCCTCTCACGATTGATACGGTAAATGCAGACCACATGTGATCGCTCTAAGCTTGTGATTATAGCCTGATACCAGTGACTTCCAATTTTAACTGTATATTACAGCACTGAGGATGGTCACTAAGTGACCGAAAATCGATTCTGCTGACAATAAAACAGCAAAATACGGCCAGTGCTGAAATCCTTAAAACTCTAACGAGTGAAGTGTTTCGGGGCGGTGAAATATTGCAGCCGCCCTTCAGCCGTTTGGTATGTGACATTGTTTGTGGCCTTCAGCCGAGTAATAATTTCACTTCTGTTATAATAAGGCCTTCAGCCATGTAACAGTTTGTTTTAAAACGAAGTCTTTATCCCAATATGTGCTATTTGGAATTGTTCTTCTGACTTCCAATTTAGGCCTTCAGCTGTTTATTGTTTGAGGTTATTGTTGGTGGTCTTCGGCACCAAAATTGTGGATGTTTTTTCCCTGTGATAAGGTCTTCACCCGTCATACAGTCAGTTGTGTTTTTTAAGAGGCTGTTTTAAAACTTTAATTTCCTTATATAAAGTTTACGTATTTGTAGTGCAACCAAGAGGAACTGATTACGGCTCCGTCCACAATCGTTACCTTATCCTGCCCCCTCCTGAGAAACCAGCTCTCACTTTCGGTAGCCCAAATTCTGCATTTCTGGATGCTGAAAGCACTTGAAGTGTGAAACGGTCTTCGTCGGCCCACAACACATTAGACAACCAATCACCATCTTTCCAGATTTCTTGAAGTGCCCACACCGCAATTGCTCTCCGCGACTCAAAGTCGGTGGCTAAGAGCTCGTGATGACGTTGGATTTTGTACGAATAGCACGGAAAAAACGCCTTAGTATTATTTTATACAGGAATCCCATGAGCCGCAACTGACATGGTGGTGTCCAGTGCTATCGGATTATCGGTTTTCGCACTGGTTTTTAGTTGCAATAAAACCCTATCTCCTTCCAGGCATGTGTGAAAGAATTTACCCCACTATCTGCATTATTAGGTGAATTAGAGCATTTGAAATGTTAACCGAGTTTTGGATCAAACTATGCCTTCACTGTTTCGTTTTACCTACTTCAAATTAACTAGCCTATGTTTTTAGACATAATTCGGCGTTTAGACAATTTTCAGGGGCATGTGAGTGTGTTATTCTGTAAGCTGCTTCGGCCAAAGTGTCAGAGTATTTGATTCGTTCTACATATTCACTGTGTAATCAAAACTACGCCGAAAAGCCTTTTGCTTAGCCTGTGTTAACCCAAGGTGATAACCATTTCTCTTTCTGTGAGCAGAGTACAACGAGTATTCTTAAGGCCTTTATTGGGGGGGGGGGGGGGGATACGCTGCAATAACTGTTTTCCATTACCATTTTTATCCTCTACTGCTCCCTCTAGTACAACGGAATTACTTCCCTAATGTCTTAACGCATGTCTCATAAGCCTGTACTTCTTCTGTTTAGTGGTTTACTCACATTTATGTCCTCGCCGTTTCTGCCTGGAGGCTCTACATATAATCAGTCCATCTGATATTCCTCATCCTTCTACAGGGCGTAAATGATGATCGTTTACAATGTACCACAGTTGTGTAGAGGCAGTCGCAACGCAGAAATGTAAACAGGACGTTTGTGGTCCATCAAGCCGTGGAAAGTTCCTTAAACTGGCCTACAAAAGACACCAGAGGTGCAGCGCACGCGCGTCCCACGTAATTACCATATTCTCTCTCTCTCTCTCTCTCTCTCTCTCTCTCTCTCTCTCTCTACACGTAAGCTATTAGTAGTACAGAAAAAAAAGAATGCGGCCTTTTTTATAGAAAATATAGTGTAGTCGGTCCTCTGGACTGGAGCCGAGTGGAAGGCTTAAACCAGAGCCTCAGACGATTCTGTGGAGATCTGGGGTGAAAGTTTCTCGACCTCCGCTATCGGGTGGAGAAATGTAGGGTCCCCCTCAATATGTCTCGCGTGCACTGCACGCAGGAAGCGGCTATAAGGGTAGCGGAGTACGTGTGGTAAATTCCCTCCCTATGCGAGACAAGACGCCTCCCAAGACGCGACAAGGTAGGAGTAGGCAAAACGCATCAGGGAATGACAATATTGATGTGGTAATAGTAAATTGCAGGAGCTTCTATAGAAAGGTCCCAGGACTGCTCTCATTAATAAACGGTCACAATGCCCACATAGTACTAGGGACAGGAAGTTGGCTGGAACCAGATGTAAACAGTAATGGAATTCTAAACTCCGATTGGAATGTATACCACAGAGACAGGATGAACAGTGAAGAGGGAGGCGTATTTATAGCGATAAAAAGTGCAATAGTATCGAAGGAATTTGCGGAGGTCCATAATGTGAAATAATTTGGATGAAGGTCCCGGTTAAAGCAGGCGCAATGTCTCTATAAACCCCATGACTCAGCAGCTATTGTGGCAGAACACCTGAAGGAAAATTTGGAAAATATTTCGAGTACATTTCCGGACCAGGTTATAGTTTTGAGTAGCGATTTCAATTTAGCAGATGTAGGCTGGGAGACTCAAACGTTTTTAACAGGTGGCAGGGACAAATAATCCAGTGATATTTTTTTAAGTGCATTATCTGAAAACTACCTTGAGCATTTAACATAGAACCGACTCGTGGCGATAACATATTAGGCCTTCTGGTGACAAACAAGCCCGAACTATGTGAAACAATTAACGAAGAACAGGGAATCAGCGATCATAAACCGGTTACAGCGTCGGTGATTTCAGCCGTAAATAGAAATATTAAAAAAGGTAGGAAGATTTTTCTAAAAGTGACAAAAAGCAAATTTCAGAGTGCTTGACAGCTCAACACAAAAGTTTTATCTCAAGTGTTGAGAATCAGTGGACAAAGTTCAAAACCATATTACAACATGCATTAGATGAGTATGAGCCAAGCATCGTAAGAGATGGAAAAGAGTCATCGTGGTACAACAACCGAATTCGAAAACTGGTACGGAAGCAAAGGGAACTTCACAACAACCATAAACATAGCCAAAGCCTTGCAGCCAAACAAAAATTACACGAAAAGAAATGTAGTGTGAGGAGGGCTATACGAGAGGCGTTCATCGAATTCGAAAGTAAAGGTCTGTGTACTGACTTGGCAGAAAATCCCAGAAATTTTGGTCTTATGTCAAAGCGGTAGGTGTATCAAAAAAAAAAAAAAAAAAAAAAAAATGTCCAGACACTCTGTGACCAAAATGGTACTGAAACAGTGGATTACAGACTAAAGGCGGAAATACTAAATGTATTTTCCAAAGCTGTTTCACAGAGGAAGACTGTAGTTCCTTCTCAAGATTGTCGCACAGATGACGTAATGGTAGATATCTAAATAGACGACAGGGGGATAGAGAAACAATTAAAATCACTCAAATGAGGAAAGGCCGATGGACCTGATGGAATACCAGTTCTATTTTACACAGAGTACGCGAAGGAACTTGCCCCCCACCCCCCTTCTTGCAGCGGTGTACCGTAGGTCTCTAGAAGAGCGTAGCGTTCCAAAGGATTGGAAAAGGGCACAGGCCATCCCCGTATTCAAGAAGGGACGTCGAACAGATGAGCAGAACTATAGACCTATATCTCTAACGTCGATCAGTTGTAGAATTTTGGAACACGTATTGTGCTCGAGTATAATGACTTTTCAGCAGACAAGAAATCTACTCTGTAGAAAGCAGCATTGGTTTCGAAAAAAAACCATTGTGTGAAACCCAGCGCTCTACTCGTCCACGAGATTCAGAGGGCCATAGACACGGGTTCCCAGGTAGATACCGTGTTTCTTGACTTCCGAAAGGCGTTTGATACAGTTCCCCACAGTCGTTTAATAAACAAAGTAAGAGTATATGGACTATCAGACCAGTTGTGTGATTGGATTGAAGAGTTCCTAAATCACAGAACGCAGCATGTCATTCTCAATGGAGAGAGGTCTTCCGAAGTAAGAATGACTTCAGGTGTGCCGCAGGGGAATGTCGTAGGACCGTAGCTATTCACAATACATATAAATAACCTTGTGGATTACATCGGAGGTTCACTGAGGGTATTTGCGGATGATGCTGTAATGTATTGAGAGATTGTAACAATGTAAAATTGTACTGATATGCAGGAGGATCTGTAAAGAATTGAGGCATCGTGCAAAAAAATGGTTCAAATGGCTCTGAGTACTATGGGACTGAACATCTGAGGTCATCAGTCCCCTAGAACTTAGAACTACATAAATCTAACTAACCTAAGGACATCACACACATCCATGCCCGAGGCAGGATCCGAACCTGCAACCGTAGCGGTCACGCGGTTCCAGACTGAAGCGCCTAGAACCGCACGGCCACACTGGCCGGCGCATGGTGCAGGGAATGGCAATTGAATGTCAGTGTAGACAAGTGTAATGTGCTGGCAGCGAATACATAGAAAGAAATATCCTTTATCATTAGGTACAATATAGCAGGTCAGCAACTGGAAGCTGTTAATTCCGTAAATAATCTGTGAATTGGTATTAGGAGTGATGTAAAATGGAATGGCCATATAAAATTAACCGTCGGTATAGAAGATGCCAGACCGAGATTCATTGGAAGAATCCTAAGGAAATACAGTCCGAAAACAAAGAAAGTAGGTTAGAGTACACTTGTTCGCCCACTGCTTGAATACTGTTCATCGGTGTGGGATCCGTACCAAATTTGGTTGATAGAAGAGAGAGAGAAAGTCCTCCAACGGAGAGCAGCGCGCTTCGTTACGGGATCATTTAGTAATTGCGAAAGCTTTACGGAGATGATAGATAAACTCCAGTGGAAGACTCTGCAATAGAGACGCCCAGTAGCTCCGTACGGCCTTTTGTTGAAGTTTCGAGAACATACCTTCACTAGGAGTAAAGCAGTATATTGCTCTACCCTACGTGTATCTCGCGAAGAGACCAGGAGGATAAAATCAGAGAGATTAGAGCCCACACAGAGGCATACCGACAATCTTCCTTTCCACGATCACTACGAGACTGGGATAGAAGGGAGAACCGATAGAGGTACTCAAAGTACCCTCCGCCACACACTGTCAGTTGGCTTGCGGAGTTTGGATGTATATGTACATGCAGTCTAATTCTGTGCTAGGTTACATGTTCATTAGACGCCACGGTTTTCGAGTTAGTCAAGCAAGACCTTTAAAAGTGACCCCTTTAAATCCTTTTCCCCGCTCCACGGGGTCGAGATCTTTAATATGTGGATCATAGCAGTCCCTCCTATAACTGTTCAGAAAACTGGGACTATGCGATGTATTTGTCAATATCGGACAATTTTTGGTGTTGAATGTGTAGGATGTATAATAATTATGTATAAAAATTTTGGGTTATTTATTGTTGTTCAAAGCATAAAATTACGTAATGACTTATTATAGATTAGGTGAACATTTTAGAGGCTCTGACACGTTAAGCCACAATACTCTGAAGCGGCAGCAGCCGAATAAGGAAAGCTGACAGTGGTCACATTTCTGTCCAACATGAGAAGGCTGACTTTGTGCAACAGCGGTCAGCACTTCGACAGGTCGATGACCGAGCGTAAGAGCAATGCTTCCAAAAAGAACATAGTTGTCAATGCTCCAGGAACTGTCAGCATACTGAACTCAAGTGCGTGACGTATCTGGCACCGTGGAGGAGGTCGAAAGTGCAATGTCCTTCCACGCCAGCATATAGGCAAAACAATGGAAAGTCGGCATGTGTGTCGACATTGCTCACATTTCTGCGCAGTGTGAGAAGCATATATCAACGACCGAAGGGTCATTCACTGCCCCAGAAACTGCGCGACATTGGCAAAAACACCGAATAAACACCTCCGACAAACGAGCGTAAAGCGGCGGTCTAGGGCGCTGCAGTCCCGGACTGTGCGGCTGGTCCCGGCGGAGGTTCGAGTCCTCCCTCGGGCATGGGCGTGTGTGTTTGTCCTTAGGATAATTTAGGTGAAGTAGTGTGTAAGCTTAGGGACTGATGACCTTTGCATTTAAGTCCCATAAGATTTGACACATTTGAACATTTGGGCGTAAAGTGGTTCATTGAGGTAGTCGTTCGAGGAGAGAAAGAAGACACGAAGAAACGTCGCCTGGACGGACGGACTGATAGTAGTCAGCGGACGTCATACTTTGCTATAACGACTTAGCCTCTACTCTGCTTGGCAGAAGATGTCGATACCGCGCCAATAGGTCGACGCAAAAGATGCCATCCCAGATGTTACAAGAGAGAAGTTCGTGTGGTACTTACCCAGGTGGGTGGGGAGGACGAAGGGAGTACGGCCTCATCAAATGGGTCACCTGTAAACCAAGAGGTTTATGTACTCCGCCAGGACATTCCTAACCCGAGGGTCGCTGGTTCGATTCCGGGATGCCACGCCCTAATGAGCGAATTCTGAAGGAGGAGACCGCTCCGCCGCCACAGTGAATTACGGTCACTGTATTGAATGGAAGAATAAGCCGCAGAAACGCCGCTGCAACACGATCCGTCGCCTTATCAGCGGTTATTGGAATCTGCACCCTACGACTCCGCCGCTCCGCACCTGCGAGGAATTGTATTACTCTGTTTCTTTAAACGTTGTTATGTCTTAATAAATGACTGCTAATGCATACATCAATGTTTCACTTACACCTCACCCACTGAGGCAAGGAAAGAGCCATGTCTACCGCCCACAAATTGCCGTTTTCCCTCCCACAGTCTCTGACAAAGCGATGACCTTTACCAACACCGACTCAAATAAACGCCTCGGCGCTTGTTGGTGACGTCACGTCAGCTAGGCACGGCGAACGCTAGGTCTGCTGCAGCCAGAAACGCCTGGACGTGCTTATCACTACAAATCTCTTATTTTTGGACAAAGTGTTTGGTATTGTTTTGGATTAAAGATTTTCTTAATATCGTAAAGCTACAAATGAAGATTATACTTCTGTATTACTGAATTCTGTCGAAACAAAGGTAGATTAATATGAGAAGATGCTTTGCCCCATTGCAAGTTTCGGGAATTTTACATTCAAGTAACTATATTTACTTGACACATTTTTTTATCGAAACTTACCACAACCCCCTTACAATGAACTTGTTTCTTTTATTTATTTTGGTTTGACATCGTCACTGGAAATGTGAACTAATTTGCCTGTGTAAATGTCCAACTGCTACAAGTCATTAGATTACAGTCGTTTTCAACGAAAGGAATTCTAAACAGGAAACAAAATAGCTTCATACATCGAAAATACTGCTGAGATTAAACTTTTTTAAATATGCACATTAGAAAAGATAAATATTTCCCTCTTGCAACTGAAAGGAGAAACTTTATGATAAAAAAATTTATTTGATAGAACAAGTATCTCTCTTTTTCCTCTTCTTCTGTCCCCCACCCCATCCCAAAACGTGTACAATCCCAAGATATTTCATTAAGATTCAGTGCTGCTCACCCCGTAGTCAACCAAGATACCTAAAGAAGAGCACCAATATGTTCACAGTTTCTTGTAAAAGCAACCCAGTACAAAAGTAACTTCCTCAGATTTACAAATAAGGTAAAGAAGCACGAAGTCTGTTGCTGCTGGACCATGAAGTTGTTTTTGTATGTCAGTCCTTAAAACAGGTGGAAATTTAAGTTCAGGAGTACACTATTTGTTAAGAAGTGTAATGAATTGCACAACTAATTCATTGCAGAAATCTCTCAGAACAATGTGTGTTTGTCAACTACTGCCAATAGTTTCACATTTTCCTGTGCCAGAGAGGGAGACACGACCATTATGAGTATGCCTGCAACAGACCTGGCGGTGACCGTGCCTAGCTGACGTGACGACACGAACAAGCGCCGAGGCCTTCCTTTGAGTCGATGTTGCCTTTACTCCCCTGTATCACTGACGCTCAATATCGACTGTCACTAAATCCAGATCCGCTACAATTGAACGATCTACTTACGCCACCGGCTTAGTCGTGCACCTAGAAACTGCATAATTGACTATTGAGTACCTTTTATCTAATAATTTTGTGAATTTTAACAGCATAAAATTAACAGTTAAACAGTTTTGTTTACTTATGATTACACAATCGCTGTGCTTGTAAGGGTTAAGTTTCGGTCGAATTGTTAACGCACCTAGCTTTTACTTAACATTTACAAACGAAATTTTTTTCATTACCACGTTTAAGTTAATGATGTTAACGAAATAGCCGACGAAGCCAGTGACGTAATAACCAAGCCAACTAAGGCTGGGGATGGTCGAGTATGGAAAATAACTCGTGTAGCTACATATTTTTGTACTGTGCTAGGAGGATAGGAGGCAGAGCCTGAGAAGCATACTAAATGTAGTAACCGTGGGAGTAGGAGCTGATCGGGAGGTGGGGGGAGGGGGCAGGACATTATGTGGCACTTTTATACATTTTTCTTGAATAATTCGAAAACTGCTGTCTCTAGTGAAAATGTTTCTATGAAAATGTATCTGTGCTCCATATTACATTACATTAAATTTCCTACAAGGAAGGTCATGCTCATTTTTCTATAGAATTAATAATTTGTGAGTTGAGAATGAGAGCATTACATTACATTAAATTTTCTACAAGGAAGGTCATGCTCATTTTTCTATAGAATTAATAATTTGTGAGTTGAGAATGAGAGCATGAAAATTTTGAGCGAGGCTCATGCTTTGTAGCTCAGGTGGATTTTTCTGGCCAGTTTCAGATACTATCCCGACTTGATAGATGAAAAGCGTCTCATAAGAAATTGTCCATTTCGACTTACTCTAGACCACTATGGTATGTTGTAAACAGATGTCGTTTTTCAAAAAATGGTTCAAATGGCTCTGAGCACTATGGGACTTAACATCTATGGTCATCAGTCCCCTAGAACTTAGAACTACTTAAACCTAACTAACCTAAGGACAGCACACAACACCCAGCCATCACGAGGCAGAGAAGATCCCTGACCCCGCCGGGAATCGAACCAGGGAACCCGGGCGTGGGAAGCGAGAATGCTACCGCACGACCACGGGATGCGGGCTGTCGTTTTTATTTTGTACATTTCAAACGTTACGACTCTCTTCTTTTTTGCCTTCTGCACAGTCCAAGATTCGCTTCCATCAGTGTTGTGCTCCGGACGCTCATTGTCAGACATTTCTTCCTCAAATGAAGATCAAAGTTCGCTGCTGCTACATTCATTTTAATCAGAAATAACCTTATGACCTCTACTAGTCTGAGTTTTATGTCCTCATGTGTTACGTTGCTTTCTACGTAGCAAAAATCCTTAATTTCGTTTACTTCTTGGTACCCAGCTCAGATGTTAAGTTTGTCACTAACCTAATTTTTGCTTCTCTTCATTACTTTTGTCTTTCTTTGTTTACCTTCTATCGGTGTCCTTCGATCATCATTCTATTCATTCTGTTCGGTATGTCTGGTAATTTTTCATCGTGAGCCGTGGTTGCTTTCTCGCAGAGTATCGACATCACTGTCAATAAAATTTGTGTTGGTTAGAGACCGTATTGTCAGTATGTATAACTACCTACGCATAGGTCACTGTTGCAACTGACCTTTAGGATGGTTTTGATTACTGATGAATGACAAATCTTGTTTTTTATATACCGCAGACGTGGGCGTTATCTAATTCTGATAGGCTGTTAAGGATGGAGGGGAGGCGTGTTAGAAATTCCTTATTGGTGTTTTTATTATTTCTTTTCACTGGTGGAAACCCAATGTTTTGATTGATGTTTGCATTACTGCTTGTGATTAGCGTAATCGGCTGATGTTGTACTGCTTTCTAGCCCCGGGCTACGAGCGCCCGTGCCTTATGTACCTGCGGCCGCTGCTGTCTCCCGCACGCCTTTGTAAATTGCTACGCGTGAGCTGTCGTCCCGTAAAACTGTTATTGCAGGCAGCCAAGGCGTCTCAAGGGGGCAACCGTCTTGTCTGTTCATATTGGCGGCTCTCTTGGCTGTTTCTGTTTTATTGACTGTGACATTGGCCGTGGAACCATACATATATATTTGTCGATATCACTATTCGTTTCTGAAGAAGAGAAGTTTGTTAGCATCGAGTATAGATTCAAGTGTCAGGAAGTCGTTTCTGAGAGTATTTGTATGGAGCGTAGCCATGTATGGAAGTGAAACATGGACGATAAATAGTTTGGACGAGAAGTGAATAGAAGCTTTCGAAATGTGGTGCTGCAGAAGAATGCTGAAGATTAGATGGGCGGATCACGTAACTAATGAGGAAGTATTGAATAGGATTGGGGAGAAGTTTGTGGCACAACTTGACTAGATCGGTTGGTAGGACATGTGTTGAGGCATCAAGGGATCATCAATTTAGTATTGGAGGACAGCGTGGAGGGTAAAAATCGTAGAGGGAGACCAAGAGATGAGTACACTAAACAGATTCAGAAAGATGTATGTTGCAGTAGGTACTGGGAGATGAAGAAGCTTGCACAGTACAGAGTAACATGGAGAGCTGCATCAAAACAGTCTTACGACTGAAGACCACAACAACAACAACAACAACATGATCTTTGATTAGCATGTTGCCGTTGGAGAGCAGCGCTCTCTGGTGTGGCGTTTCCGGGCGTGGCTGCTCTTTTGGTGGGCAGCATGAGCTGAGGATAGAAGTTATCGAGTACCGACGTTTGATTCGTCACAAGGGCGTCGAGCCGTCAAGGCAGTATTCACTGTCAATTTGGACTGTCTTCCTTCTGTTTGTTGCAGACAGACGCCCGTATCTTAAAAATAATTCAAATGGCACTGAGCACTATGGTACTTAACATCTGAGGTCATCAGTCCCCTAGAACTTAGAACTACTTAAAGCTAACTAATCTAAGGACATTACACACATCCATGCCCGAGGCAGGATTCGAACCTGCGACCGTAGCAGTCGCACGGTTCCGGACTGCGCGCCTAGAACCGCGAGACCACCGCGGCCGGCTATTTCATTGGCCTATATAAAATTTGCTTTTGTTGTTCTTGTTCCCTTTAAGCTAATGCTAAAGGTTTATGCTGTTTAAGAAGCTATATAGTGCTTATGTACTATTTAAGTGGATCAAATAAATTTTAGACTGTCACAGGCGCATTTGTACTTTCTGAATCGCTAGGGATTAATGGGTGTGCGGCTGACGTCTGAACGTCACGTGAGTGCCTTTGTGACCGCTTTAATGATATGCTAAAAGTGAAATATTGTCTGATATTACTATTTTATTACTGAAATTAATTTAAAAAATATTTTTCAGCTTATTTCTTAAATCTTTTGCTTACTCTATTAAAACAGAAGTTAATTTGTGATGGTTTTTGGTAAGAGCTCAGAGTATTTAATTCTACCCGAAGAGTTAATTTTTTCATGTGCAGCTGTGTCTGATTAACATATTTTATGATACAGGAAACTGTCTTTTATAATCTCTAATAACTCATTGCTGGTACGTGTTACGCTAGATCGGGCCTAACTTACTCACGCCTCATGGACTTTCTTAGCCACCTGTTTACTTCATATGGAGTGCATACGCTCGGCAGCCTTCGCCGCTGTCTGTCTTTCGCGCTGTTTCCTCCAACAGCAGCAGCACTACTTTCTGTTCCCTTTCTACTTAATTTGAAACTTGGAATAATTATGAATTATTATACACTCCTGGAAATTGAAATAAGAACACCGTGAATTCATTGTCCCAGGAAGGGGAAACTTTATTGACACATTCCTGGGGTCAGATACATCACATGATCACACTGACAGAACCACAGGCACATAGACACAGGCAACAGAGCATGCACTATGTCGGCACTAGTACAGTGTATATCCACCTTTCGCAGCAATGCAGGCTGCTATTCTCCCATGGAGACGATCGTAGAGATGCTTGATGTAGTCCTGTGGAACGGCTTGCCATGCCATTTCCGCCTGGCGCCTCAGTTGGACCAGCGTTCGTGCTGGACGTGCAGACCGCGTGAGACGACGCTTCATCCAGTCCCAAACATGCTCAATGGGGGACAGATCCGGAGATCTTGCTGGCCGGGGTAGTTGACTTACACCTTCTAGAGCACGTTGGGTGGCACGGGATACATGCGGACGTGCATTGTCCTGTTGGAACAGCAAGTTCCCTTGCCGGTCTAGGAATGGTAGAACGATGGGTTCGATAACGGTCCCCTCGACGATCACCAGAGGTGTATGGCCAGTGTAGGAGATCGCTCCCCACACCATGACGCTCAAAGTCCGTCAACTGCACATACGGTTCACGTCCACGCTGTCGCGGCATGCTACCAGTGTTAAAGACTGCGATGGAGCTCCGTATGCCACGGCAAACTGGCTGACACTGACGGCGGTGATGCACAAATGCTGCGCAGCTAGCGCCATTCGACGGCCAACACCGCGGTTCCTGGTGTGTCCGCTGTGCCGTGCGTGTGATCATTGCTTGTACAGCCCTCTCGCAGTGTCCGGAGCAAGTATGGTGGGTCTGACACACCGGTGTCAATGTGTTCTTTTTTCCATTTCCAGGAGTGTATGTTAGCCCTCTGGCCTTCACTTCAGCAAATGTAGATGTGGGTTGGGATCCCAGCATATACACTACTGGCCATTAAAACTGCTACACCACGAAGATGACGTGCTACAGACGCGAAAGTTAACCGACAGAAAGACGATGGTGTGATATGCAAATAAATAGCATTTCAGAGCATTCACACAATGCTGGCGCCGGTGGCGACACGTACAACGTGCTGACATGAGGAAAGTTTCCAACCGATTGATCATACACAAACAGCAGTTGACCGGTGATGTCTGGTGAAACGTTGTTTGATGCCTCGTATTAGGAGGAGAAATGCGTACCATCACGTTTCCGACTTTGATAAGGGTCGGATTGTAGCCTATCGCGATTGCGGTTTACCGTATCGCGACATTGCTGCTCGCGTTGGTCGAGATCCAATGACTGTTAGCAGAATATGGAAATCGGTGGGTTCAGGAGGGCAATACGGAACGCCGTGCTGGATCCCAACGGCCTCGTATCACTAGCAGTCGAGATGACAGTCATTTTATCCGCATGACTGTAACGGATCGTGCAGCCACGTCTCGATACCTGTGTCGACAGATGGGGACGTTTGCAAGACAACAGCCATCTGCACGAACAGTTCGACGACGTTTGCATTAGCATGGACTACCAGCTCGGAGACCATGGCTGTGGTTACCCTTGAAGCTGCATCACAAACAGGAGCGCCTGCGATGGTGAACTCAACGACGAATCTAGGTGCACGAATGGCAAAGCGTAATTTTTTCGGGTTAATCCAGGTTCTGTTTACAGCATCATGACGGTCGCATCCGTGTTTGGAGTCATCTCGGTGAACTCACTTTCGAAGCGTGTTTCCGTCATCGTCATACTGGCGTATCACCTGGTGTGTTGGTATGGGGTGCCACTGTTTACACGTCTCGGTCACCTCTTGTTCGCAGTGACGGCAGTTTGAACAGTGGACGTTACAGTTCAGACGTGTGCTCTACCCTTCATTCGATCGCTACGACACCGTACATTTCAGCAGGATAATGCACGACCGCATGTTGCAGGTCCTGTAAAGGCCTTTCTGGATACAGAAAACGTTCGTCTGATGCCTTGGCCTGCACATTATCCAGATCTCTCATCAATTGAATACGTCTGGTGAACTGTAGCCGAGCAACTGCCTCGTCACAATACGCCAGTCACTGCTCTTGATAAACTGTTGTATCGTGTTGAAGCTGCATGGGCAGCTGTACCGGTACACGCCATTCAAGCTCTGTTTGACTCAATGCCCAGGCGTATCAAGGCCGTTATTACGGCCAAAGATGGTTGTTCTGGATGCTGATTTCTCAGGATCTATGCATCCAAATTGCGTGAAAATGTAATCACATGTCAGTTCTTGTATAATATATTTCTTCAATGAGTACCGTTTTATTATGTGCATTTTTTCTTGGTATAGCAATTGTAATGGTCAGTAGTGTACATTAAAGAGCCAAAGAATCTTGCGCAGCTGCCTAACATCGTGTAGGCCATCCCCCCCCCCCCCCCCCCCCCAGTAGCTTTCAGAAGCAGAAGTGCCGCCAAACGACGTGGCATCGACTCAACTAACGTCTGAAGTAGTGCCGGAGCTAAATGACACTATGACACTATAAATACTACAGGGTTGCCTATGAATCCGTAAGAGAACGAGGAGAGGAGATCTCTTCTGAACAGCACGTTGCAAGCCATCCCAGATGTTCTGAATAAAGTTCGTGTCTGGGGAGTTTGGTGGTCAGCAGAAGTATTCAAACTCAGGAGAGTATTTTTGGAGACACTCTGTAGCAATTCTAGATATGTGGGGTATCGTATTGTCCTGCTGTAATTGCCCTAGTCTGTCGGAATGCACAATCGACATAAATGGTTGCAGGTGGTCAGACAGGATACTTACGTATGTCTCAACTGTCAGAGTCGTATCTAGATGTATGAGGGAAGCCATATCAATCGTACTGCACACGCCCCACTCCGTTACAGAGCCTCCACCAGCTTGAACAGTCCTCTTCTGACATGCACGGTCCATTGATTCATGGGATTGTCTTTGTAAGATGGTAAGAACTATGCCCCTTACATGAAGTCGTTAAAGATCACTTAACTCGCGTTGAGCGAACAGCAAGGCTGAACAAAATGACTGACAAGGCACAATGCATCTTGTAGAGGGTGTAGTATGGACGTAGTGCTATAATTAATGTCGGGTGATGGTTTTAAAGTAATTCACATGACATGAAAACTTTGTGGAAACGAGTCGCTTTACTGGACGATAGTTTACCCCAGGGAAGTATTTGACTGTAGCCGGCGGGGGAGTGGCTAAGGGAAGCTACAATAGGCAGCTTAGGGCGGCTCAAATTCTGAGAAAGCCGTAATGGTGCATGGCTTCCAGCCACCTTAAGATGAGTGACAGTGAGTGGGTTGTTGACCCCGACTCCAATGCTGGTGTATCGGGAAACAGACGGAGAACTTGTACGCCTGTTGACAAATGTCCGTCATCCCGTTTTCTGTGAAACATGCGACAAAGCCGCGCAAGCTACAGTGGAGCGGTCAACTGAGGTCAAAATATGCGTGTTCGTGACTATAGCAACTTCACACTGAATTCACGGTCCGCAGAGCCTGAAGTAAATCAGGTGAAGAGCGACAGCATGAAATACGCCAGCCTCCGATGGGAACATAGAACCAAGGAATTTGAAGTGCTCTCCTGGGAGTCAGAATTCCGGGAAACTTGGTGTTTGTGCAGACGCTAACCTTGATGGGTAGCCTGGGGGTGGAGCTAAATAGAAGAAGTTGAGAGGAAGGGAAATTTAGTGGGAATTTGTTCACTTCCCAAAGCAGTTATTGGTCGGCACTGGGAAGCGACGCATAATTAACGCGACTTGTGTTGCAATTGGCGTAAGTGATTTTGCTGGAGGGGAAACCAAGGCGAAGAGCGGACTGGCAGAGGTCTCCATAGAGGTCTTCCGCTCCCAGCTTGACTAGAGTGTGGACGTGGCGTCCTTGACTCAGCTTGCCTGCGAAAGAGTGAGCATCTCTGCAGTTTAGAACTTAGCATAGGGAACGAGTGAGCTTGGAGATAGGAAGTTTTGGTTCAGCTGTGTACTGAGCAATATAGCTAGGAGTGAATAGACGAGTGCAGCCTTGCAGCACCACAAGGTCGGCCGCCGTCCACACAACGACGCCGCTCCGCCACGCTGAATTCGGTGATATTGCGCCCGCTTCGTTGGATCACGTCGGCAAAGTTTCCACGAGGGTTTCATGGGCAGTGTATTGTAGAATTCTTTTAGCACTTCGCATTACGCATGGGTAAGTCTATAGGAATTACTTTTGATTTATCGCGCTTTACTCCAAGCAAACGCAATTTATTACCACTGCTTGTTAGGAGAGTCATGTAATGTGATGATTGAAGGTCGTGAGTTAAAATAAATCTGTGCTAATCCACTGGATCTGTTTTCTATCAAGTAGTGGTTATCCCAAGTCACGTTCTTCATTAATCTTATGTTCAACATTTGTATCTGGTGTTCAATAGTTGCATATAACATCAATTTTAAATCAATTAATGTCAACACTGCTACCACAGTTCAATGAGGAGTCACAGGGCCTTATTATTTCCTTGCGTTATCCGATATTGCGGCAGTTTTGCACTCTCTGTTGATCTGTTAGTCAATTAGCTGGGGTGATGACACGCCAAAACCAGATAAGTGACGGGTGGGGTGTTACATCTCCACACCTGTACACATCTAACCGGTCGATAAAATTTGAAATGAGACTTGTCGGACAAAGTAACATGTTTCCAGTCAGCAACAGTCCAATGTCGGTGTTCATGGGCGCAGGTGAGGGGTAAAGCTTTGTGTCGTGCAGTTATCAACGGTACACGAGTGGGCCTTCCGCTCCGAAAGCTCGTATCGATGATGTTTCATTGAATTGTTCGCAAGCTGACACTTGTGGATGACCCAGCATTGAAATCTGCAGCAGTTTGCCAAAGGGTTGCATTTCTGTGACATTGAACGATCTCTTAAGTCGTCGTTGGTCCCCTTCTTGCAGGATCTTTTACCGGCCGCAGCGATGCAGGAGATTTGATGTTTTACAAGATTCACGATATTTACGGTACACTCGTGAAATTGTCGTACGGGAAAGCCCCACTTCATCGCTACCTCGGAGATGCTTTGTACCATCGCCCGTGCGCCGACTATAATACCACGTCGAAACTCACTTAAATACTATAGCGGCAGTAACCGAACTTACAACTGCGCCAGTCACTTGTCTTATATAGGCGCTGCCGGCCCCAGCGCCGTATTCTGCCTGTTTACACATCTCTATATTTAAATGCGCATTCCTAGTCCAGTTTCCTTGGCGCTTCAGAGTATTTTAACCTGTCACTACTTAATTACTCTTGTTATTGGAAAATGTGTAAAATCTAAAAATTGGTTCAAATGGCTCTGAGCACTATGGGACTAAACTGCTGTGGTCTTTAGTCCCCTAGAACTAAGAACTACTTAAACCTAACTAACCTAAGGACATCAGACACATCCATGCCCGAGGCAGGATTCGAACCTGCGACCGTAGCAGTCGCACGGTTCCGGACTGCGCGCCTAGAATGTGTAAAATCTTCAATCGATGTGTTTGTCTGGATTTAAAATTATCGTGCCTAGATATTTACATTGAATTGTATTTCCTTGTTTTCAGTATGGTTTTAAATATTTTTATCAGTAAGTTTGGATCACATTTTTACTCTAACCATTTTATAATTAACACCGTTCTGATCTCTTCTGGTACTGTTGTTTAGGAATACGTATGCCTTTATTACAGCTTTAATCTTTTTACATTATGTGCGTTACATAGAGCGTTTCTTCACTTGAGTGTTCTTGGGGTAAAGTTGATTTCAAATTTTATGTAAATTATTTAAATTGGCAATTAAATTTAAATGAGATTCTCCTTACTTGGTCTTTTAATTAATTAAATAAATAAAAGCTTAATCGGATGCCATGGAATTGAAACTGTGCAAAATAAATTTGTGTTCTACCGGTGAATGAAATCACCACTGGTACAGCCCTTCCTGGTTTTCCTTTCTGGCTGTGAACGGGATTGTTTTCCGTAAGTCTTTCCTCGGGCATGAGTCTCTTTTGTCATTAGAAGTTAATTTAAGTTAGATTAAGTAGTGTGTAATCTTCGGGACCGATGACAGCAGTGTGGTCCCATAGGAACTTACCACAAATTTCCTATTTCCTTGTCTTTCATCCATTATCGAGCACTTTATCAGAACTGCCTCTCTGGTGCCTTCACGTAAGCTAAAGTCAAACTCCTGGTTGTGTTATAGATTCGCAATAGGTTTTCATTATCAGCTCGAAAAAATAAAGTTAAATAGTTAATGTTTAAGTGGCAGATGCGTGCCTGCACTCCTTTCACACACCGAGGAAGCTACGTCAAAGTACAGTAGCAGATCTCAAAAGACGCCAAAACAATATTTCACCGCCTGTGAGGTAATTAGGTTTCGGTTGCGGAGGTAATGATTGCTGCTGAGTCACCACTCTGCATTGACCTGACTACGTCACTATTTACCTCGTCGCCTACTGACGTTGAAACCTTGAAACCTAACCTTCCTTCCCATTTTACTCTTGTTCACAAACCTCATGTCTGCTACCCGGAACTTTCATTTACTTTGCCACGCAAAAACTGGAGAATGATTTATTTTTGGAATCAATGTCACTGGAACTACCTACAACAGTTTGTAGTTTGTGCTTTTAAGAGGGTTTCCTACGAGATTAACATCAACGTTTAAGTAGTCTGACAATAGCGAGGTGCCGTTTCTTCCTCTTTAACCATATAGTGACTAGCTAAAAAATCTTTTGATATTTAAAGTGGTCTTTACCGATAGTTATTAACTCTGTAGTTACTTCAACAACCAAATATTTTCATTTAGTGTTGCGCGACGCCTTAAAATTCTAGTAAATTTAAGCTGTTGGAATAAATTTGTCAAACGACAGAAGTACCAAAATTTAAATCAGTTCAGCACACAAAAAGCGCTAACATTTCGTTAAAAATTACTATGAGATATGGAGAAACGGGGAGTCCATTTTTTGTGCCTCTTTCACCCCTTACTCATGCCAGCAGAGATGCCTCTGGTATATCATGGAGTGGAGCAAAGGGATTCCTAATTGGATGGCGTCTTCCAATTCTGAGAATCACCTGATAACTAAGGAAGCTTCCGGAAAACCTCGATAGAAACCTGCAGGTGTAATTTGTTTCTGAAATACGTTGTCCATCGTCTCTAATTAAAAACTTTTGTGTATATTCAAACGGATGCTACGTCCGTGTTCTGCTCCTCTTCAGACGATATATTTGCAGTGTCGGAAAATCGCAGCTGTGGGCAAAGAGAGCGGACTGGATTTATTCACTAATTTATTTGTTTAAATGCGAGCGCGCGTATATTATTGCTTCATACTGTTGCGTAACTGGAATTACAGTGTAGAGATTTCCAGCGCCGGTCGGAAAACCAATTTGCAGTGTTTCAGTATTGATAGGATGGCAAACATTAAGCGTAATGTCGATTTTTGCATTTCTAATCCCACCAAATGGGATGGCCACTGAGGCTGCAATATCGCGTGTCACTTGTCACTTTTTATGGGCAAATATCGATAGCGAAATCGCAATTTGTACCTTCTATAACGATTGCTGGGACTGCGTTCACGTTATGTAAACCATTCGAAAGAGAAGAAGAAATAACAGAAAAATTTTACTCTCTCAATTGGGCACTGTTGTCTTTATGTTAACATTTCAGATAATTTTAATGACAAGGATTTTGTGTTGTAGTACGTTGCTTTCAACAACTTCTGCTCGAAAACTGGACCATTACCCCAGAAGTAGAAACAGTATCTTTCTTTATACCTAAACAAGGTTCTCCACGTAAAAGAAGAACAGAGCGCTTTTAACGTAGACCCGTAACATATTTAATCTTTTGGAAACACGGATTAACGCAATTTTTATATCTGAATTAACAATGGTGTTGTGAATGTCGTATATGAATGCTTCTAGTAATTCATCAATTGTAAAATAAAAATGTTTTCCCACTAACGGTCCTTAACGGTAGCCATTACACGGTATGATTTTCAAAGACTTGTCTGAAAGAGCGCCGTTCTAACAAAACTATGGAAATTCAATAAGAAATACTAAACAACATTTATGAACATTATGTCATAAAATGGTAGCGTAGTTAACTTTGGTTCAGTTTGATGTGTGGCACTTGATATTCTAAATAAATACAGTGAAAACTAAATAAATTTGCAGTCTTTTCTTAGTCTATATTATTGTTATTATAATTGACTGTATTTGTCCAGTCCCTCTGTTAATGGGTTGCATTCGATTAGGAATAGTTGTCCTCAGAAATTCTGGTACACCAGGAAGATTGGTCCATACCCGCCATCGTATGGAAGGTAGGTCCATACGACCTACAGGCCTCGGTTCTGATTGTTGCAGCTATCTCCATTCAAAAACGGAGGACTGGAATCGTGGGAGGAATGTCAGATATTACTAAAAAAGACGATAATACGCTGACCGACTAAGAAAGTAAGGTATCCTGTAGGGAGGGAGGAAACGAAATAAGTTTCGCGGATTGATACGGTATGTGAATGTTATTGAAGTGGTTACAATATTGATTCTAGTTTACAAAGAACTTTGCGTTCTAAGCTCACTTATCTGGATTAAATTGCGCAGCTTCTGGTCCTGGATGAAAGCATTGACTCGGTTGGGAACCAAGTAATAAGGCCACTGTATTCCCCTCCTGAGGCATGCTGGCCCGTAACTGTTGTATCTGGTTCTTGATGTCCAGGATACTGGCACTGAGGAAGTGTCGGCGATGGAGCTGATCCCATGAATGTGCACACCCGAGACGTTTGGGGATCTTGATGACCAGAGGAGTACCGCAACATCTCGTAGACATTTCATTGATATTGTAAGGTGGCTACAATTTCTCACCTTACAAGCACTCATTCACATACTTTGGCACGAACTGCAACCACAATTAGGTATCATTTCATAGGTTGTACATCGTATATACACTGCTGGCCATTAAAATTGCTACACCAAGAAGAAATGCAGATGATAAACGGGTATTCCTTGGACACATATATTATACTAGAACTTATATGTGATTACAAAAAAATGACTCTGAGCACTATAGGACTTAACATCTATGGTCATCAGTCCCCTAGAACTTGTTGTTGTTGTCTTCAGTCCTGAGACTGGTTTGATGCAGCTCTCCATGCTACTCTATCCTGTGCAAGCTGCTTCATCTCCCAGTACCTACTGCAACCTACATCCTTCTGAATCTGCTTAGTGTACTGATCTCTCGGTCTCCCTCTACGATTTTTACCCTCCACGCTGCCCTCCAATGCTAAATTTGTGATCCCTTGATGCCTCAAAACATGTCCTACCAACCGATCCCTTCTTCTAGTCAAGTTGTGCCACAAACTTCTCTTCTCCCCAATCCTATTCAATACCTCCTCATTAGTTACGTGATCTATCCACCTTATCTTCAGTATTCTTCTGTAGCACCACATTTCGAAAGCTTCTATTCTCTTCTTGTCCAAACTAGTTATCGTCCATGTTTCACTTCCATACATGGCTACACTCCAAACAAATACTTTCAGAAACGACTTCCTGATACACAAATCTATATTTGATGTTAACAAATTTCTCTTCTTCAGAAACGCTTTCCTTGCCATTGCCAGTCTACATTTTATATCCTCTCTACTTCGACCATCATCAGTTATTTTACTTCCTAAATAGCAAAACTCCTTTACTACTTTAAGTGTCTCATTTCCTAATCTAATTCCCTCAGCATCACCCGATTTAATTTGACTACATTCCATTATCCTCGTTTTGCTTTTGTTAATGTTCATCTTATATCCTCCTTTCAAGACACTGTCCATTCCGTTCAACTGCTCTTCCAAGTCCTTTGCCGTCTCTGACAGAATTACAATGTCATCGGCGAACCTCAAAGTTTTTACTTCGTCTCCATGAATTTTAATACCTACTCCAAATTTTTCTTTTGTTTCCTTTACTGCTTGCTCAATATACAGATTGAATAACATTGGGGAGAGGCTACAACCCTGTCTCACTCCTTTCCCAACCACTGCTTCCCTTTCATGCCCCTCGACTCTTATTACTGCCATCTGGTTTCTGTACAAATTATAAATAGCCTTTCGCTCCCTGTATTTTACCCCTGCCACCTTTAGAATTTGAAAAAGAGTATTCCAGTCAACATTGTCAAAAGCTTTCTCTAAGTCTACAAATGCTAGAAACGTAGGTTTGCCTTTTCTTAATCTTTCTTCTAAGATAAGTCGTAAGGTCAGTATTGCCTCACGTGTTCCAACATTTCGACGGAATCCAAACTGATCCTCCCCGAAGTCTGCATCTACCAGTTTTTCCATTCGTCTGTAAAGAATTCGCGTTAGTATTTTGCAGCCGTGGCTTATTAAACTGATAGTTCGGTAATTTTCACATCTGTCAGCACCTGCTTTCTTTGGGATTGGAATTATTATATTCTTCTTGAAGTCTGAGGGTATTTCGCCTGTCTCATACATCTTGCTCACCAGCTGGTAGAGTTTTGTCATGACTGGCTCTCCCAAGGCCGTCAGTAGTTCTAATGGAATGTTGTCTACTCCGGGGGCCTTGTTTCGACTCAGGTCTTTCAGTGCTCTGTCAAACTCTTCACGCAGTATTGTATCTCCCATTTCGTCTTCATCTACATCCTCTTCTATTTCCATAATATTGTCCTCAAGTACATCGCCCTTGTATAAACCTTCTATATACTCCTTCCACCTTTCTGCCTTCCCTTCTTTGCTTAGAACTGGGCTGCCATCTGAGCTCTTGATATTCATACACGTGGTTCTCTTCTCTCCAAAGGTCTCTTTAATTTTCCTGTAGGCAGTATCTATCTTACCCCTAGTGAGATAAGCTTCTACATCCTTACATTTGTCCTCTAGCCATCCCTGTTTAGCCATTTTGCACTTCCTGTCGATCTCATTTTTGAGACGTTTGTATTCCTTTTTGCCTGCTTCATTTACTGCATTTTTATATTTTCTCCTTTCATCAATTAAATTCAATATTTCTTCTGTTACCCAAGGATTTCTAGCAGCCCTCGTCTTTGTACCTACTTTATCCTCTGCTGCCTTCACTACTACATCCCTCAGAGCTACCCATTCTTCTTCTACTGTATTTCTTTCCCCTATTCATGTCAATTGTTCCCTTATGCTCTCTCTGAAACTCTGTACAACCTCTGGTTCTTTCAGTTTATCCAGGTCCAATCTCTTTAATTTCTCACATTTTTGCAGTTTCTTCAGTTTTAATCTACAGGTCATAACCAATAGATTGTGGTCAGAGTCCACATCTGCCCCTGGAAATGTCTTACAACTTAAAACCTGGTTCCTAAATCTCTGTCTTACCATTATATAATCTATCTGATACCTTTTAGTATCTCCAGGGTTCTTCCACGTATACAACCTTCTTTCATGATTCTTAAACCAAGTGTTAGCTAGAACTTAGAACCACTTAAACCTAACTAACCTAAGGACATCACACAACACCCAGTCATCACGAGGCAAAGAAATGTGATTACATTTTCACGCAATTGGGGTGCATAGATCCTGAGAAATCAGTACCCAGAACAACCACCTCTGGCCATAATAACGGCCTCGATACGCCTGGGAATCGAGTCAGAGCTTGGATGGCGTGTACAGGTACAGCTGCACATGCAGCTTCAACACGATACCACAGTTCATCCAGGGTAGTGACTGGAGTATTGTGACGAGCCAGTTGCTTGGCCATCATTGACCAGACGTTTTCAATTGGTGAGAGATCTGGACAACGTGCTGGTCAGGGCAACAGTCGAACAGATTCCATATCCAGAAAGGCCCGTACAGGACCTGCAACATGCGTTCGTGCATTATCCTGCTGAAATGTAGGGTTTCGTAGGGATCGAATGAAGGGTAGAGTCACAGGTCGTAACACATCTGAAATGTAACATCCACTGTCCAAAGTGATCGAGACGTGTAACAAATGGCACCCCGTACCGTCATGCCAGGTGATACGCCAGTATGGCAATGACGAATACACCCTTCCTATGTGCGTTCACCGTAATGTCACCAAACACGGATGTGACCATCATGATCCCGTAAACAGAACGTGAATTCATCTGAAAAAATTACGTTTTGCCATTCGTGCACCCAGGTTTGTCGTTGAGTACACCATCGCAGGCGGTCCTCTCTGTGATGCAGCGTCAAGGGTAAACGCCGCCATGGTCTTTGTTCTGATAGTCCATACTGCTGCAAACGTCGTCGAACTGTTCGTGCAGATGATTGTTGTCTTGCAAACGTCCCCATCTGTTGGCTTAGGGATCGAGACGTGGCTGCGCGATCCGTTACAGTCATGCGGATAAGATGCCTGTCATCTCGACTACTAGTGATACGAGGCCGTTGGGATCCAGCACGGCATTCCGTATTGCCCTCCTGAACCCACCGATTTCCATATTCTGCTAACAGTCATGGATCTCGACCAACGCGAGCAGCAGTGTTGCGATACGATAAACCGCAATCGCGATAGGCTACAATCCAACCTTTATCAAAGTCGGCAACGTGATGGTACTCATTTCTCCTCCTTACACGAGGCATCACAACAACGTTTCACCAGACAACGCCGGTCAGGCGTTTGTGTATGAGAAATCGGTTGGAAACTTTATTCATGTGAACACGTTGTAGGTGTCGCCACCGGCGCCAATCTTGTGTGAATGCTCTGGAAAGCTAATCATTTGCATATCATAGCATCTTCTTCCTGTCGGTTAAATTTCGCGTCTGTAGCACGTCATCTTAGTTGTGTAGCAATTTTAATGGCCAGTAGTGTATGTATATTTAAAGAAAACTGACATTATTACGTACGCCTTGTAAATAATTGTTAACGCTTATTGCATGAAAGGTGACGGAGTTTCTTTTTGAATGAATGATTGCCCATACTAGTAGAGATTGGAACGCCAGTGGAGATGAAAAGGCAGGCTAAACTCAAGCTCTGGGTGGAAGGATCGCACAGGTTTTGGTCCTGCTTAAAAACGGGAAGTAGCTAGACGGATGTCGTGGCACTTGAGCTCTGAAGCACAAAAGGGTAACGGCACGTCGCTGTTGAAGCAGGACCGGAATGATAACTGGGAACTCTGCAAATCTTGGACGCAGGTGAGAGAAACGAAGAAGCGTCACCATGAAAAACATGCAGGCTGGGTTATTTCCAAGAATCTTTACTCAGAAGTGTACCATTGTACGAGTATAGGGTTTTCCTCTCAAACTTTCCGCGCTGGACGACAAAAGACTAAAATATGGTTGGTCGGCATTCGAAATAATCTGTATAGAGGGAGAATATGTCGTGGTTTCGGGATTATGATTCGTTTTCGGAACTACAATGGTGGGGAACCGAGCCTTGTTGGGAAACCAGCGGCGGAGAACGCCCGTGTGTGACGGTCGCTCGGTATCAGCTTTGTTAGTGCAGAAGGAATTGATGTCCTTGCCGTCAGGAGAGTTTACAGTTAGAGGCACTGTACTGTTGCGAACCTATACGATTCTGAACTTCACCTCCCCGTTGGAGGTCGTCGTTGAGTAGGCAGCGTTCAGTGATTGAGAGCACCTCTTCTGCCTATATTTACGTTGAGACGTTATCTGAACTTCGTCCTTGTTGCTGGGAGTTCGCGTTTCTCGTCTCTAGAACACAGAGAGACAAGACAATATTAGATTATATTAGTCAGAGGACCGCCTTCTGCCGCACTAGTGCTTGGAAGAGTTTATTCGTGGCTGGAGTTCTTCCATCGTTGCAGACGAGTACGAGAACCATAACTTCCACGCACCAGACGCAGTACGTACGGTGATATCCCAAATTGCTTGAGCTTAGTAGGGCTATAAAGCTAAACAGCTGTGATCACAGTAGTTTATTTCCACTGACGATCCACACAACTGAGGATCATCTTTGAAAGTAGTGTCTTCTAGTGTCTTGTACGTAGATTTTGTCAGTCATTTCGCGTTAGTGATATTAGACCGTGCAGGCATAATAAGGGGCAGAGTTGAGCAATTGATTATTATTTTTACTTAGGAAATCTAGACAATTGTACTTAAAGGGTGATTTTAAACTATAATAAATATATTTAACAACAACGTTTATCATTTAGTAGTATTAGTGTAGTATTAGTTGCCTTCATCATTCATTTATGTTTAGATTGTAATTTATATGTAAAAAAAAGGGCATTAAGAGATCCTAAGATCTGCTTCATGGGGTAGTCAGACAGGGCCAAATAATCATTTTAGCGTTTATTATTTACTGTTGCGCACATTCATTTTTATACCCTCCTGGAGTAGCATCATGGAATACGAGTGCCGTATGTGGAGTAGTATTGTCCTGTAGAAAAACGGCATCAAGACACTGTCGCCTGAGAGGGAACACATGAGGACCAAAAATGTCACTGTACTGCTCTACCACCAGATTACCTTAAATCCCTACCAGCCGAGAAAAGCCATACTCGATGGCCTGGCAGAACATAACACCAGGAGTATCATCTCTGTGGCTCTGCAAAACAATATCGTCTCCCATGGTCATTCACGGTACTGCATAACCGCAGTATGGGGACATTCACCGGCTTTCCATGATTCCCTGTGACGCAGCTGTTTGTGCTGTGTCATTAACTACAGCCTACGCATGGGTAGCAATTTCCTAGCCAGGCTGCTGGTGGTTTCTGACCAATGATGCGAGATAAGACGGAATGTTTCTTTTGGGACTACTACTTGCTCTCGGAAAGTCAGAAAGTAGGTAGAGGTGTAAAGGGTTACTATGGACTCTGTGCAGGCGATCCTCTGTACTACGTACTTGGTGGTGGTTCACTTGCAGACCAACATTGCACTGTTGTTATATATGATTGCCCCACAAATCTGGGTATTGCACGTTTCGACCACTCACAATGAGACCTCTTTCACACTCTGTCAGCTGCTGATGCAAGTCTCTCACAAGAGTACGCCGCATGTATGTATGAGTCCTTTATAGTGAGCATTCAACATCTGTGCTGCTCAACCCCCTTGTATATCCTACCAAATTACTAACAAAGATAAAAACGAAATATACTAGCGCGCTCTCGTGGCCGTTGAACCTGGCACAGGAAATTGCTGTTCTAATCATTTCTGTATCTCCTGAAGGAGCGAGCGTGTACATCCGGCCACGTTTTATGCGTTCTTTCTTTTCTTTCAGGTAGTTTGTAAATTGATCTCGGAACAGACTGCGGAGAAAGACATCATTATGACTGTACGGAAATTCGAGGGATACCTACACAGCGTTGGAACTGTATGTGGACTAAGAGATAAGAAAAGATCATGACGTCAACTTAACAGATGAAGAAGGAAGATCGACAAAGAGGTAATTAGATCATGTCTGATTACATGAGGATGCAGTTCGCCTAGCAACTGTATTTACTTCAAGCAGTAAAGGGAACAACAATCACTCACAAATAATGTTTACTGCATATCCAGATTTCGGTCACTATGTGGCCATTTCCATTGCAGTAGGTGTAACTCAACTTTCGTTCATTGCTGTGGTGGTGGCCACAAAGTGACCAAAATGTGGATAACATTATTTGCGACCGACTGATTGCTGCTCTCTTTACTACGAGGGTTGTTTAGAAAGTAGTGGAATACGTTATTTTCTCAGCCGACAACAAAGCTGCGAATGCGAAATGTTACGTATGTAATATTTGACACCTCCTAAGTGAGCACGCCAAGTTTTCGTCACTTCTGACGGATAGCGTAGCTGCAGGACAGCTTCAAAATGGCGTCTGTAGGTGATGTTCGTCACAAGCAACGTGGCGTCATTGAATTTCTTACTTCAGGGAATGAAATTGTCGGGAATATTCGCAAACGCTTGTGAAAAATCAATGGAATATCTGCTGTTGACCGAAGTACACTTAGTCGCTGGGCACGGAAGGTAAGGTAATCAGAGCTCCACGATTTGCAGCGGTCGGGGAGACCATCTACGGCTGCCACATCTGACATGTTGCAACGAGCTGTAGTTGTCATTCGCCATTAAAGGATGCCATTCGCGGAAGACATTTTGAGGACGACGAGGAGGTTATTCACACAGTGAAACACTGGCTCCGCCACCAGTACGAGGACTGGTACCGACAGGGCATAAACGCCCTCGTTTCGCGCTGGAGCAAAGCCTTAGAACGGGGTGGAGATTACGCAGAAAAATAGGGTGTGTAGGTAAAATACTATTCTTTTGGGTGTGTAATTCTAATTATATTTAATAAAGATTTGTTGAAGGAAAAAATGCGGTGCATTACTTTCTCGGTAACCCTCGTACTTTAGGTCATTAGAGGCAGAACAAAAGTTCACATTAAGGGGTGATGATGAAATCAGACCTGCTCTTTAAAAGGAACCATTCCGGAATTTGCCTAACATAAATCAGGATGCAGGTTGGGTATTTGAACCGAATGCGAGGCCATTGTGGTAACACCTGCGCTACCGTGCTCAGTACGACCACACAGGCTGGAGAGATGGCACGAGGAAACATTTTGTAGCAACACGGATGCTTATAGCTAGCGATAAAACATGAAGAACTCTGAAGATAGTCTTAAAAAATGGTTCAAATGGCTCTGAGCACTATGGGACTTAACAGCTGTGGTCATCAGTCTCCTAGAACTTTGAACTACTTAAACCTTACTAACCTAAGGACATCACACACATCCATGCCCGAGGCAGGATTCGAACCTGCTACCGTAGCAGTCGCACGGTTCCGGACTGCGCGCCTAGAACCGCGAGACCACCGCGGCCTGCGAAGATAGTGTTCATTCAGCAGTGTATGACCAACGACTAATGACACTAATGTTGATAAAGATGAGAAGAGGCTTTTGTGCTGTGACAGTGCGTACACGTACAGAATACCAAAGTGCGTCTTCTCGTTAGAATGGTAACAAATAAGCATACTCAATATAACAGTTTACTAGGAGCACATACACATATATGTTCCATCAGCATCTCACATCCATATTCTGCAGACAACTTTGAAGGGCTTGGTATATGGCAGCTCATGGCAGTCCCGAATTTATTTATTATTTATTTTTTATTTCCTTCATGATTTGCTGTCAGTTAACTATCCTTAGGTGCACATAGTATGTCTGAATTCTGAACGACGCTGAGCACGAGGAAGGATATACTTGGTTCCAGTGACTCGCCTACATGACGTGTTATCGTTGGGATGGCCGTAGAGTACCCAGGATACCGTACACATCACAAGCAATCGTAGCCGCGTGGAGTAGCCGCGTCGTCTAGGAAGTCCTGTCACGGTTCGCGCGGCTCACCCAGTCGGAGGTTCGAGTCCTCCCTCGGGCATGAGTGTGTGGTTTGTCCTTAGCGTAAGTTAGTTTAATTTAGATTACGCAGTGTGTAAACTTAGGGAAGCAGTTTGGCCTCATAAGACCTTACCACAAATTTAAAAAGAAATAAATAGAAAAGAAAGCAGTCGTTCATGAGGGTAATTTTCCTTGTAGCGTTGGTCATCTGTATGTTAGCTGTGTTGCATACTATCGGGTCTCACGTCGTTTCGATAGCTTCGTCTCCGTACCTGATCAATGTCTTACTAAATTTCCCTAGAAACTGGAAGCGGTGAACCTTCTCAAAACTAAGTGAGGATTTATAATGGGCCGATTGAACTATGAAACATTTATGTTCACCATAGTTATCCTCCAGTCTGTCATTTAATAATAAACAGTATTTATAGGGAAATTGAAATGTCAGTGTTTAAATCAGATTTTATTGAAAAATTGTTAAATTGTAATGTGAAACAAAGGAATGTTGTAGTGAAAATTTTAAAATGTGTGGATTTGTCGCGTAGTGCTAGAAAACGCAATTTTCACAATGGCAAAGGTAAAACTGATACAAAAAAGAAAAAAACGCAAAACTAAACCATATCAAACTGCCCTTCGGTGCTTCGTCGAATTATGTAAAAAAAGGATTCAGAAACAGCTTTCACACTTATTGACAATAAAATTAGACGCTTGCCTTTGTTAGTGATGAAGAAATTTCTATTGAATACAAAATGACAACAATAAATATGTAGAATCTCTTGAGTTTGTACATATAAACTGCACTTGCAACAAAAGTAATTGCTTAGGTTACAAAAGACCGTAGATATTGCTAGACCAACAAATTTTTATTACTTATAAAATACAATCTATATCTTGTGGAGACATACAATACATGATGAACTAATACTGAACGATGTTTAATTCTAATTACGTGAAAAACAAACGTACAAAGAAAAGAAGTCACAGGCTCCCAGTTTCTCTCTCCCATAGGGTCTATTCATTTATGCCTATTTCCCTACAAACGCTAACAATCCTACTTCATTTACGTAGCGTACCAAAACGAAGTTTAATAGGGACCAATTCCAGAAGGCAGGAATAGCGAGCTTGCACCTCAATGGCAAGCGTTCCCTATGTTACAGTCTTTGGGAAGATGAACACGATGTGGTAGTTCTCGCCAATGTACTCATAGGCCATTTTCTCTAGATTCTAACAGCTGCTGTCGCTCTACGTCATTTGGCAACTTTATCATTCGCTATTTAGTACACCGACCATGTGTGCAACAGAGGGCAGAACTTTCCCTCTATAGCCCGTAGCGTCGTCAAGCTAGTCATCATATGTTGACGGGTACATCTTGGTAAGAACGACAGCTCCTTGTGCCGGCTCAGCACGTATGTTGTTGTTGTAGTCTTCAGTTCAAGTACTGGTTTGATACAGCTTTCCATGCTACTCCATCCTGTTCAAGCCCAGGGTGCACTGGCGTATTTCCTTACTAGTGCAATCAAGAGTAGTTCGTTCAAATTCTCCTTGCTATGTACCTCAAGCCATACGATATTTCTAGAAGTCTCTCTACAGTGTCTAGCAATATGCTTTGTAACATATATGAAACGTCAGGACTATAACAACGCAAATTCTTTTTGACTGAAAACATAACTTCCAGACGAAAGATGTGATGAATCACGCCATTTTTAATATTATAAAGTAATTGATTAATTATTTGGCAGTTACAATAGGCAATAAGTTAATAATACACTGAAGAGCCGAAGAAAGTGGTACACCTGCCTAATATGCTGTAGGGCGCAGCGAGAACGCAGAAGTACCGCAACACGACGTGGCATGGACTCAACTGTCTGAAATAAGTCTGCAGGGAGCTGACACAATGAATACTGCAGGACCATCCAAAAACCCGTGAGCCAGGGGTAGCGTCTTTGATCCATAATCAAAACCACGTCTTCGATCTCGGGTTCGATCCCCGCCACTGCCTAAATTTTGATAAATAATCAGCATTGGCGGCCGAAGACTTCCGGCATAAGAAGTCAGCCTCATTCTGCCGACGGCCTTGTCAAAGAGGGCGGAGGAGCGGATAGAGGTTCAGGGCCCTCTCTTTTCCTAGGGGTGGGAAATTGCCCCTAAAGGCGGAAGAATCAGCTATGATCAACGACATGAGGATGCAGAAGGCAATGGAAACCACTGCATTAAAGACACGTAACGCGTATCCACAGGACATGTGGCCTGTAGTTGAAGAAGTGTCATGATGATCTCTCCATTGGCAAAAGATTCCGGAATAGTCCCCCATTCGGATCTCCGGGAGGGGACTGACAAGGGGGAGATAATCATGAGAAAAAGATTGAATAATCAACGAAAGGATAATGTTCTACTAGTCGGGGCGTGGGATGTCAGAACCTTGAACGTGGTAGGGAAACTAGAAAATCTGAAAAGGGAAATGCAAAGTCTCAATCTAGATATAGTAGGGGTCAATAAAGTGAAGTGGAAGGAAGACAAGGATTTCTGGTCAAGTGAGTATCGGGTAACATCAACAGCAGCAGAAAATGGTATAACCGGTGTAGGATTCGTTATGAATAGGAAGGTAGGGCAGAGGGTCTGTTACTGTGAACAGTTCAGTGACCGGGTTGTTCTAATCAAAATCGACAGCAGACCAACACCGTCAACGATAGTTCAGGTATACATGCCGACGTCGCAAGCTGAAGACGAACAGATAGAGAAAGTGTATGAGGATATTAAAAGGGTAGTGCAGTATGTAAAGGGGGACGAAAATCTAATAGTCATGGGCGACTGGACTGCATTTGTAGGGGAAGGAGTAGAAGAAAAGGTTACAGGAGAATATGGGCTTGGGACAAGGAATGAAAGAGGAGAAAGACTAATTGAGTTCTGTAACAAGTTTCAGCTAGTAATAGCGAATACCCTGTTCAAGAATCACAAGAGGAGGAGGTATACTTGCAAAAGGCCGGGAGATACGGGAAGATTTCAATTAGATTACATCATGGCCAGACAGAGATTCCGAAATAATTTACTGGATTGTAAGGCGTACCAAGGAGCAGATATAGACTCAGATCACAATATAGCAGTGATGAAGAGTGGGCTGAAGTTCCAGACATTAGTCAGGGAGGATCAATACCCTAAGAAGTGGGATACGGAACTTCTAAGGAATAACGAGATACGTTTGAAGTTCTCTAATGCTATAGATACAGCAATAAGGAATAGCGCAGTAGGCAACACAGTTGAAGAGGAATGGACGTCTCTAAAAAGGGCCATCACAGAAGATGGGAAGGAAAACATAGGTACAAAGAAGGTAGCTGCGAAGAAACCATGGGTAACAGAAGAAATACTTCAGTTGATTGATGAAAGAAGGAAGCACAAACATGTTCCGGAAAAATAAGGAATACAGACATACAAGTCGCTGAGGAATGACATAAATAGGAAGTGCGGGGAAGCTAAGACGAAATGGCTGCAGGAAAAATGTGAAGACATCGAAAAAGATATGATTGTTGGAAGGACAGACTCAGCATACAGGAAAGTCAAAACAACCTTTGGTGACATTAAAAGCAACGGTGGTAACATTAAGAGTGCAACGGGAATTCCACTGTTAAATGCAGAGGAGAGAGCAGATAGGTGGAAAGAATACATTGAAAGCCTCTATGAGGGTGAAGATTTGTCTGATGTGATAGAAGAAGAAACAGGAGTAGATTTAGAAGAGATAGGGGATCCAGTATTAGAACCGGAATTTAAAAGAGCTTCGGTGGACTTACGGTCAAACAAGGCAGAAGGGATAGATCACATTCCATCAGAATTTCTAAAATCATTAGGGGAAGTAGCAACATAACGACTATTCACGTTGGTTGGTTGGTTGGTGGACTGATAAGGTAAGGAATGAGGAGGTTCTACGCAGAATCGGAGAGGAAAGGAATATGTGGAAAACACTGATAAGGAGAAGGGGCAGGATGATAGGACATCTGCTAAGACATGAGGGAATGACTTCCATGGTACTAGAGGGAGCTGTAGAGGGCAAAAACTGTAGAGAAAGACAGAGATTGGAATACGTCAAGCAAATAATTGAGGACGTAGGTTGCAAGGGCTACTTTGAGATGAAGCGGTTAGCACAGGAAAAGAATTCGTGGCGGGCCGCATCAAACCAGTCAGTAGACTGATGACAAAAAAGAAAAAATTCCATAAACCCGTAAGAGTACGACGGGGTGGAGAAATCTTCTGAACAGCACATTGGAAGGAATTCCAGATGTGCTCAATAATGTTCAAATCTGGGGAGTTTGCTGGCCCGCTGAAATGTTTAAGTTCAGAAGAGCGTTCATGAAGCTACTCTGCAGCAATTTTGGACGTGTGAGGTGTCGCATTGTCTGGCTGGAATTGTCCAAGTCCGTTGGAATCCAATGGACATGAATGGATGCAGGCGATCAGACACGATGCTTACGTACGTGTCACCTGTCAGTGTCGTATCTAGACGTATGACGGGTATCACTCCAACTCCTCACGCCCCACACCATTACAGAGCCTCCACCATCTTGAACAGTGCCATGCTGACATGCAAGGTCCGTGGATTAACGAGAGTCGTCCGACCAGGCAACATGTTTCCAGTCATCAGCAGTCCTATGTCGGCACTGACGGGTCCAGGCGAGACGTAACACTTTGTGTCGTTGCAAGACTCCAGCTTTCAATTGCAATCAAGGCTTTAATAAAATGGCAAAGGTAATGTAAATCATAACACTTGGAGGAGCTGTCGTCTAAATAACAATTGACTTACTCATTCTTAAAATCGCATGACAAAAGATGGCTAAAGAAGCGCCACACAATCATTTTTTTTAAATCTTACAAACACGTTCAATAATATGGGGTCTATTGTGAACAAAGTGATCAGCTGGGGATCAACACACGACACTAACCAGAATTAATCGCTTTATCTGACTTCATGCATGTGAATCCGTGGTACGGCCCAATAACTACGCTACTATCGAGCATCTATACTGTGCTATTCTATAAAGAAAAATATGCTTCCAAAGAACAGTGTGCTGCGAAGCATATATTGGAGCCCTACGCCATAGCATTGAATACTTCACCCTTCTACTGACCAGGGGGGTACACCATGATGCGTTCGGCACCTGCAGTCATGGAAAGCGACAATCTGTTATCAAAAGTGCACGCCCAGAAGTATGCTAATACAAGGTCTTGTGTTTGGCTAATTCGGAACACAGGTACTTCCCTATAAGCCTCTGATACTCTGGTTGACCCGTTTGCTAGTCTGCCAAACCAATTTGACTCGGTGACACGTCTATGCATGACGGAATATGTCAAATGTTTAGACGGCCGACTCAAAACAAATAAGTACACCCAAATATCACTCGTTGTGAACGTGATGTAAGAAGCAGTACCTCTGACGTTTCAGACAGTGACTGGCACAGGCTCTAAGTGGCACACTAGCAAGGACACAAGTCTCGCAGTGTAGGTAAAGACCTGCCGTTCTTTATTAGCGAAGCGCCAGTGCAAGAGAGCTCTTCTCTTTCTCTTAGCTTTCCTCGCCAGCACGATAGCGTGGCACACTTACATGCTTAGACTACTCCAACAATAGCGCACGCCAATCACGAGCTGGAGTGCTGAATTCGAAGCTGGGAGACTGCCCTTGCTCTGCATACACCGATTTGACCCATCAGCGACTTTAAAGTCAATTGGGAGAAAATGAAAAATGATTCAGCTTCGTGGCCTCTTTCCCATGCGTGTACACCATGTCTTTGCTAAAAGCATGACCTGGTTGGACCCACAGTCCTCCATAAGAAGATCATTACCTTCCCTGTTGGGTCCATTTAGAACTTTCCAAAGAATGGTCATAAACTCGCTGAAAGCCTCGTGCCTTCACAAAAATTCTTTGTAGAGGAGTCTGGACGCCTGGGCCCCACTGACCTGCCCCACGGGAATTCGTATAAACTCACAGCCATCTAATCAGCTTCCTACCGAACAACGGCCCATCCTCTGCTTTACTGCCAGTCATCAATGCTCTGCCCATATCTCCAGCAATTCCATGGCACTAGTCAGCCTACCTTGGCGTGGCTGACGACCGACCGGCGCCATCCTGTGTGTCTGCAGAATGAGACAGAGGGACTGGGCAGTCCACAAACGTTTTTACCCAGGTTCCACAGAAGAAACGCTCCTCTCGACCCTCAGTCGCCGTACGCTTTTACTGCAGTTAATTAACTAGGCACCCTCTTCCTTTGAGCACAGGCAAAGCTTACCGCTATTCCTTCACAAGAGCACACAAGCAAGAGCCAACCATTTCATCATATGAATTACGTCAGAGCGTATCCAGTATAGCAACCAAGTAATGATGATCTTCTTCCCTAATAACATTTAACAGCTTAACACCGTATCAGAAGTGAGAGTGCCCTGCTATCTCTGAACTTGCAGTCATCAATGAGATACAAGTGGGCCTTCGGCCCCGAAAGCTCACATCCATAATGTTTCGTTGAATTGTTCGCACACTGGCACTTGTTATTGGCCCAGCATTGATATCTGCAGAAGGGTTGCACTTCTGTCACGTTGAAAGATTCTCTTTAGTCGCTATTGGTTCCGTTCTTGCAGGATCATTTTCTGGCCGGAGTGGTGTTGGAGAGTTGATATTTTACCGGATTCCTGACATTCACGGTAAACTCGTGATATAGTCGTACGGGAAAATCCTCACCTCATCTTTATCTCGGAGATGCTGTGTCCCATCGCTCTGGCGCCAACTATAACATCCCATTCAAACTCACTTAAATCTTGATAACCTGCCATTGTAGCAGCAGTAACCGATGTAGCAATTGTGCCTGACACTTGTCTCATTTGGGCGTTGCCGACTGCAGCGCAGTATTCTGCCTGTTTACATATCTGTGTATTTGAATATGCATGCTTATACCATTTTTTTGGTGCTTCAGTGTAGTTTTCACTGCTTTATGTTAACCAATGAACAATATATGCTTCATATAAGCAAATATGTATTGCAATGCGAACAAAAATGCCTGTAGCTTCGTCTGGGTGAACAGTTACTATTTTGCAATTATAACTTCAAATTACACTAGGAGTCCTTTTGTACAAAAAAGCGAAATGTCCAAAGTGTAAATTACTGTTTGGAACAGCCTTGACATCCTTTTTTTTATACAGATAGCGATTTTGAAAAATTTTGTTTTGTGTGAAGAGCAGAAGGTAAACAGATTCATGTCAGAGACTTTTAAACAAGGTAGTGTCTCGTGTATTAATTATTTAAACTTACGATCAGCTAGTTATTTTGTTGTATACTCGACTGAGTGTGTTGGTTAAGTCGTATTTCTCCTGTTCCACGAATGAGAGTTTAGGTATTTGACTCGTGTAACACAGTTTATTTAAAATTTAAATACAACCATAACGACAAGCTACATACAGTTTAGATAAAAACAGACTTCTTCTAATAAGGCTGTCTCTGAACTCTTTGTTCTTCCCAACTTGAGGGCTGTACTTATATTCTACTGGTTTTTGGAATGTTCCCGTATTGTACTTTTATGATGTGCAATAAGGGGTCGATTAATTAAACCATAGGAAGACTGATGCAAAACTTAATTTCACATGGTGCTTCTTCTCATTGTGAATGTCACTCAATCGATGTTCTCGGACTGAAGTAAATAATACGTATACATTACAGTCACTGCTGACAGGTTATGTACATCTAGCGTTTGTCCGCTATAGTCAGATGCAATTTGATTCGTACCTGCCACTGATTCTCATTAATTTAACTTGTGGTTACTTAACACATCATCTAACAGTGTCCTGCAACAGGCCTAATTGTTTGGGTAACATGCGACATGGCGAAGAGTTATTCAACTTCCTTCACTTTCGTCACTGTGTTTCATCTCTGTGGTATTTAATATCTTTGGCCAGACGAGAACAGCGCATACAGCAGATTGCGGAGGATTGACCCCTGTGGCTTCCCTGTACGTAGCGCCGCTCCGCCTACACCCCGTCATCGACACAGACGTGCAACGTTCTTCTGGACAGTTAAGCGTGGAGGAGGTGAGATGTCGGAAGACCGGCTACTAACAGTTTGTACACGACTCCGTATCGACAAACGCCATCAAACGTCCTGGTTACGCCTAAGAACGCCATCCAAAGGTAATCGAGAGGCCTCAGTACTCTTAGTAGCTGCATCACTAGAGTAATTCCCGGGACCAATGAGAAATACGGGCCCTACAGAGAACTTGGGGCGTCCTAGTATTCGTTCTGTCCGCAGGCCACACTTCGTGAACCCTCGGCTTCGTGATGGGCCCTCGAGTAATCAATATTCAATGAAAAGTTTCTCAATAAAGGTCTTAATTTTATCATGTACTGTCGGAAACTTCCAAGCATTTGAACACGCAGCCAAGAATTACTAAATTCGTCTCAAATAGTTGGCTCCCATAAGACCTATAATGTCACGTGACGTGCGCTCCACGGGCTGTCCTTCTCGTAAGTCCTGAATGATTCCCCATTCGCTTCTGCTCCACTTTACATTATGATCACGGACCACCGTGAGGTTGTATGTTGCCTTGTGGCGCTGAGGGCACGTCACACGATAAAAGAAGACATGAGCGTACCAGCGACGAATCATTCTAGCTATGGTCACTGGCGCACATTTGGAAATTCGCTGACTTACGTGACTTTGACATAAGCCAGATTGTTGTGGCTCAGTGCCTGGGAGCGAGCATCTAGGAAACGGTGAGGCTGTCGGCTGTTCACGTGCTACTGTCTAAAGCATATGTGGAAAATGCTTGAACAATGCTAAAACTACAAGCAGGCGACAAGAAGTTGGACGGCCATACCTCATCACAGAACATGGGGATCGGAAGCTTGCCCGCTCTCCAAAGCAGGGTAGGTGGCGATCTGAGGCAGATCTGACGACGGAGCACGGTGTTGGCGCAGGCACAATACATTTGGAGCACACCATCCAGAGCACAGTATTGAAGGTGGTCTTCCAGAGCAGAGGACCTCTACGTGTTTCCATTTGCCCTAATAATATTGGTAGCTACGATTACAGTGGGCATGTGATCTTCGAGATGGACCGCGGATCAATGGAATGGTGTCTTCTGGTCAGCTGAATCAAGTTCATTGTTAAACCACGTCGACGGTGGAGACACCCAGCCGAACGGGTACTCGAAACATGCAGCGTGCCACGGACGCAGGCCGGGAACACTATTGCGTTACAGGGGACATTAACCTGGCCTTCCATGGGCCATGTGCTGTTAATCGAAGGCACCAAGACAGCTGTCGACAAACGTGAACATTATTATTCACTACCTTAGGCTTGATATTTTCCAAACAGCGATGGCATCTTGCAGTAGGATAATTGTTCGGGTCACAAAGCCAGAAGCGTAGTGGTTTGGCGAGCATGACAGTAACATTGCTTTGACGTATTTTCCATCAAGCTCGGCTTATCTGAATACGATGAAACCCAAATGGGACCCCATAGTGTGCCAACTGCGCGCTCACAAATCAGCCGCCCGTAAATTAATGGACGTGTGATCTGTGAGTAGGTATCTAGCTCCACAAACCTCTGAAAACGTATCAAGTACATGTCAATCAATATCATGCAGAATTACAGCTGAGCGGCGTTTCAGCAATGGACCAACAAGCAGTCAAGTTGATAATCATAATATTTTTGCTCATCAGTGTATACAGAAGTGGGGCAAAAATGTGGTAACCCTACGAGAAATACACTACTGGCCATTAAAATTGCTACACCACGAAGATGACGTGCTACAGACGCGAAATCTAACCGACAGGAGGAAGATGCTGTGATATGCAAATGATTAGCTTTTCAGACCATTCACACAAGGTTGGCGCCGGTGGCGACACCTACAACGTGCTGACATGAGGAAAGTTTCCAACTGATTTCTCATACACAAACAGCAGTTGGCCGGCGTTGCCTGGTCAAACGATGCTGTGATGCCTCATATAAGGAGGAGAAATGCCTGCCATCACGTTTCCGACTTTGATAAAGGTCGGATTGTAGCCTATCACGACTGCGGTTTATCGTATCGCAACATTGCTGTTCGCGTTGGTCGAGATCCAATGACTGTTAGCAGAATATGGAATCGGTGGGTTCAGGAGGGTAATACGGAACCCCGTGCTCGATCCCAACGGCCTCGTATCACTAGCAGTCCACATGACAGGCATCTTATCCGCATGGCTGTAACGGATTGTGCAGCCTCGTCTCCATCCCTGCGTCAAAAGATGGGGACGTTTGCAAGACAACAACCATCTGCACGAACAGATCGACGACGTTTGCATCAGGTTGGACTATCAGCTCGGAGACCATGGCTGCGGTTACCCTTGACGCTGCACCACAGACAGGAGTGCCTGCGATGGTGTACTCAACGACGAACCTGGGTGCACGAATGGCAAACCGTCATTTTTTCGAATGAATCCAGGTTCTGTTTACAGCATCACGATGGTCGTATCCGTGTTTGGCACATCGCGGTGAACGCACGTTGACACTCGTATTTTTCATCGCCATACTGGCGTTTCACACTGCATGATGATATGGGGTGCCATTGGTTACAAGTCTCGGTCACCTCTTGTTCGCATTGACGGCACTTTGAACAGTGGACGTTACATTTCAGATGTGTTACGACCCTTCATTCTGTCCCTGCGAAACCCTACATTTCAGCAGGATAATGCACGACCGCATGTTGCAGGTCCTGTTCGGCCTTTCTGGATACAGAAAATGTTCGATTGCTGCCCTGGTCAGCACATTCTCCAGATCTCTCACCAATTGAAAACGTCTGCTCAATGGTGGCTGAGCAACTGGCTCGTCACAGTACGCCAGTCACTACTCTTGATGAACTGTGGTATCGTGTTGAAGCCTACATGGGCAGCTGTACCTGTACACGCCATCCAAGCTCTGTTTGATTCAATGCCCAGTCGTATCAAAGCCGTTACTACGGTCAGAGGTGGTTGCTCTGGGTACTGATTTCTCAGGATCTACCCTCCCAAATTGCAGTATATTTGTCCAATGAATACCAGTTTATCGTGTGCATTTCTTCTTGGTGTAGCAATTTTAATGGCCAGTAGTGTACGTGCTTCAGTGTAAACACAGATGCTATAAAAGCTTGCATGTTTCGCTGTTCAGTTTGACCATGAACGGTAGGTGTGCAGAATCCCCAATATATTGCAAGTGTCAGTCGATGTATGAACAGTCTTCACAAGCGAACTGGAACGTGGAGAAAGAATAGGTGCTCAAATGCGAGCTGCTTCCGTGAACAAGTTATCCGAACGTTTGGTGTTTCAGGAGAGAGCATATCGGCGGGAGATTTGTACCGCATACAGGAAATTGGGGAAAAACATCATCCACGAAGTCAGGTCACTATGAGGACGAAAATGGGCTATGTGTTGAGTGACCGTGACAGACGGTCATTGAAGAGAATTGTACCGGAAAGTAAGACGGCGTCTCGTACAGAAGTCACTGCAGAAGTGAAGTCGCACCCTCGAACCCAGTCAGCACCAGACAACACGAAGGGAGCTCTGTAACTATGGAATGGCAACGCGAGATGCAGTTTCAAAATCACAGAGATGGAAATACCCGTAACACGAGAATGCCGTGCCGAAGCAATGAAACCTAGACTAAGGAGCCAGTGTAGAAAGTAATTTGGTCGAACGAGTCAGTGTTGCAGACTGTTTCCAACTTCTGGCCGAGTTTACGACCCAAGAACGAAATATGGCAAGTCTTCGGTGATGGTTTGTCAGCCACATCGCGGTATTCCATGGACACCACTGGCACTCTGTGTGGTTGCGTTACTGCAAGTGGATTATATGATTATTTTGCCTGTCCAGGTCCATGCTATGGTATGTACAGTATTTGTTCCTCAATGCTGAAGCTGTACTCTGAGACGACGGGGCCCCTCTTCACACAGCTCACGTCGTGATCACCAGGATGAAGCGTCGCATCTCCCCTGACGATCACAGGCCCCAGATCTCAATATCACTCAGCCTTTGTGGTCTACTTTGGAGACACGGCTAAGTTATCGCTACCCGCCTTCTTCATCGTTATAAAGATAGTAACTGTTCCTAAAGAACAGATACCAATGATGACCATGCAGCATCTCTAGAAAGAAATCATAATTAATCAAAACTCTCAGCTGCCAACAGGTGTTGTTGGTGTACCTCAATGGGGACAGCTGAAAATGTGTGCCCCGATCGGGGCTCGAATCCTGTATCTCCTGCTTACACGGCAGACGCTCTGTCCATCTGAGCCACCGAGGGCACAGAGGATAGCGCTACTGCAGGGACTTAGCCATTGCACGCTTCCCGAGAGACCCACATTCCCAGCTGTCCACAAATTACATTCGTAATGTTCCTAATATTTGCCCATCCACTCATTACTCGCGCCAACTAAGGTGACGATTCCCGTAAGAGTTTGGGCAACCTGTGCACATTCCCACTGACGAAGGTCAATGGCCGGGTAGCCTTTAACTATATATGAAGATAGTAACTGCTATCGAAAGAACAGATACCATTTATGACTGTGCAGCTTCTCTAGAATAAATGATAATTAATTAAAATCCTCAGCTGCCGACTGGTGTTGTTGATATACCTCGATGGGGACAACTGAATATATGTGCCCCGACCGGGACTCGAACTCGGTATCTCCTGCTTACATGGCTGACGCTCTATCCATCTGAGCCACCAGGGCACAGATGAATAGCGCGACTGCAGGGACTTATCCCTTGAACCCCTCAGGTGAGAACCACATTTCCAACTGCTCACAATCTACATACGTAATGTTCCTAATAGATATTTGTCCATCCACTCATTACTCTTACGGGAATCGTCACCTTAGTTGACGGAGGGTAATGAATGTATGGGCAAATATTAGGAAAATTACGAATGTAGATAGTGGACAGTTGGGAATGTGGGTCTCTCGGGAGGCGTGCAAGGGATAAGTCCCTGTAGTAGCGCCATCCTTTGTGCCCTCGGTGGCTCCGATGGATAGAGCGTCTGCCATGTAAGCAGGAGATCGCGGATTCGAGTCCCGGTCGGGGCACACATTTTCAGTGGTCCCCATTGAGGTATATCAACAACTCCTGTTGGCAGTTGAGGGTTTCGATTAATTATGATTTGTTCATCGTTACCTGAACTTTCCACTATTTCAGGGGAAATATTTTACTAGATTCCCTTGGAAACAATAAAGGAGCTGTGTTTATTCATTATGACAGGAAGCTGTTTTAATTGCCGATGGTTCTCCTACACCATATTAGACTTGGTAATATGATGTGTTTTTGGTATTTCCATACTTTGTCCACTTCCTATACTTTCCTTACTGCATAGCGTGGCCTTATCCCACGCCATTCTGTCTCCTGCTGGGCAATGCTTGTAATGTTTTGTTTCGTTCATCGGACTGTGTATGAAGTGCAACATCAGATAATGTATGTAAAGAGCCATAACAAGCTACGTCTGTGTTACCACTTACTACTGTTATAATTTTGTTTTTCGTGGGTCCACAGATTCCAAAACCTGTGTGTGCGTGTTTTTTTTTTTTTTTTTTTCAAAGGAAAATAAAGTCCGTTGTAGGGTTGAATATTCTTCATTAACCTTGCGATCGTCCGATATTGACATTTATGTCATTTTGAAGCACTTGAAATAAAAAGATACCAACGTCGGAAACATTGCAGCAAAGGTATATAATTTGTAAGATATTAAACAATGGAAAATCCACGATGGAATAATGACAATATGAAAATTGTGGACAGCTACTCACCATATAGTAGATATGTTGACACGCAGACAGGAGCAAGGAAAACATCACAACAATTTGTAAAATATTACAAGATGTAAAACAATCGTGTTACAAACTTGGCATAATACGTTCTCTCTTTTAACCTGTGGGCAACTATGACGTGATTCGTCATATTTGCTAAGGCACATATTTCAAATTATTATTCTCCCCTGACCATCACAGGCCCCAGACCTCCTATTACTGAGCCTTTGTGGTCTATTTTGGGGAGATGGCTAAGTCATCACTAGCCACCTTCTTTATCGTTACCTGAACTTGCCGCTATTTTACAGGCAAAATGGTACTAGATTCCCTTGGAAATAATTCAGGACTTGTGTTTATTCATTACGACAGGAAGCTGTTTTGGTTGCCTATCGCTTTCTTACACCATATTAGATTTGGTAATGTGATGTGTTTTTGGTATTTCCATACTTTGTCCACTTCCTGTACATTCCTTACTGCATAGCATGGCCTTAACCCACGCCATTCTGCCTTGTGCTGAGCAATGCTCGTAATGTTTTGTTTCGTTCGTCGGACTGTGTATGAAATGCAACATCAAACAAGGGATGTAACGAGCCATAACAAGCTACGACTGTGTTACTACTTACTACCGTTATAACTTTGCTTTTCGTTGGTCCACAGACTCCAAAAACTTCTTTTTTTCAAAGGAAAACGTGGTCCGTTGTAGGGTTTCATATCCTTTATTAACAGTGCCATCGGCCGATATTGACATTTATGTAATTTTGAAGCACTTTAAATAAAAAGATACCAACGTCGGAAACATTGCAGCAAAGGTATATAATTGGTAACATATTAAGCAATGGAAAATCCAGGATGGAGTAATGACAATATGAAAATGGTGGACAGCTACTCACCATATAGTAGATATGTATACACACAGACAGGAACAAGGACATCACAATCATTTGTAAATTATTGCAAGATGTAAAACAATCGTGCTATATAAACTTGGAATGATACGTTTCCTCTAATAACTTGGGGGCAACCACGACATGATTCGTCATATTTCACGTAGCACGTATATCAAATTATTATTCTACATATGAAACCACATTTGATTTTGTCCATAAAAACATTATGCATGAGCAAGAACCAGGTCCTCATATTACATGACCACATGTTGATACACTGATCAGCCAGAACATTATGACAATCAACTTAATACCCATATGCTGACACTGATAAAAGCTGTGACGCGGCGTAGCAAGGCAGCAATGAGGCCTTGGTAAGCCGCTGGATGGAGTTGTCACCACATCTGCACACACTAGCCACCAACTCCTGTAAATTCCACAGACAGCAGCGACGAGCTCTGAGGCTACGTTCAATCACATCGCAGATATGTTCAGACGGTTTCAGGTCTGTCTAGTTGGGCTGCCAGCCCACCAGTTTGAACTCGCCACTGTGTTTCTCCAACCACTCCATCACACTCTTGGGGAAACACGATCGTCATGAAGGTATATACGTCGTGTGCTGCTGATGAACGATACTTCTAGGTGTCATGGTACATGCACGGGCTTCACTGCACACATGGATGCCCACCTGAATGTTCCCTAGAGCATAATGGAGCCACCGCCAGCCTGCATCCTTCACGCAGCACAGGTATCAAGGAGCTGTTCTCCTGGAAGACGACGGATTCGCGATTGACCATCTGCATGATGAGATGGTGTCGGCATTCATCAGACTACGCAACGCTATGCCACTGCATCATCGTCTGGTGCCGATGGCCACGTGGCCATTTCAGTTGTAGTCACTGATGTGGTGGCGTTAACAGCGGCACGTGCGTTGGTCATAGGCTTCGGAGACACATAGGAGAATTCGGTGCACTGTGCGTTCACGCTTGTACTCTGCTCTGCAATAAGGCCTGATGTTACCTGCAGCACAGTTCGCCTCCTCTCCTGTTTAGCCTGCATGCCCAGCCTAAGACGTCCCACATCTGTAATGAGGGGTGGCCGCCCAACCTTACGACGTCTGAGCGTGGTTTCACCTTGGTTTCGCCAGGTATTGAAGACACTCTAGACAGCACTCTTCGAACACCCGACAAGTCGCGCAGTTTCTGAAATGCTCGTACCGAGCCTCCGAGCCATCACAATCTCAGAAGGATTGTGCGCCCTTCCCATTCTACACGCGGACAGCATACTGATTTGCATGCACCGTGCGTGTGTCTGACTAGCAGTTATTTCTCGCCAGGTTACGCTGCTATCCCTTCGACGGGCTTATATCTATATCAGGTCGGTGGTCATAATGCTCTGTCTGATCAGTGTACATTGTAACTGTAACTACTCACTGTACAAACCAACAACTATTCTTTAATGTTACCAAAGACATACTTCACACATAGCATTGCCAAATATCAACAAAACACATCAATCTTTCCCAGCGTGCCTGCAAATGTCGTTGTCATACATTCCAAAACTACAGTTACTGTGAAGTGAAATCATTTCTAAATTGTATTAGGCAAATGTTTTCCCCTCCATGAGAAGCTGTCGAAGGATTCATTTGGTTAATACAGGAGTCAATCAGGTGCATTATATCTCTGTCATAAACTCTACAGACGCGAGTCAAATGAAGAAGACGATTAGATTAAAAAATTCTGAAGGCCAGTTTCCATACACAGCTCTCCTTGGTCTTTTCCTGATGGAATCTGTGATTCGAAGAGGTGTCTGAAGTAAAAGTGCAAATATTAATGGAATACGTGCAGCACTGGAACAGAAGTTTCCGAGAACATGCATATGAATGGCTCAGTGCTTCGGGGCTACTACACAGACATGGAAAGTTCCATTGACCGCCGAACAACGGGATTTCAGCCAGTACCCTAGGGCGTCACCCATTTTACGAGCGGGCGTCCCCAATATTCGGGGCCCCAGTTGTTCGTTGTTGTGCCATACAGCACCTCGTTTTATCAGCGACACCGCTCCGCATATAGTGGCGCCATTGAAAATAATTTAATGAGCCCCGGAAATTGTGCAGAGTTAAAAAATGCTGTGTGAGAGAGAGAGAGGCAGCGAGGTGGGGGGAAGGGTGAGCCAGCGTAATATTGAAATACGCTGTGGAGCTAGGTCTTGTTTACACTGCCAGCACTCGATGCCGGCGAAACAACGAAAACCAGGAAACGAGAAAAAATCACCGGCATGAAGCGCAACGAAAGGAGAAAAGGGAGTGAGATTAACAGTGAAAAGGTCAGAGCAAACATATTCCCTGCCTTTCAACGGTGAAATTCACTGAACTCCCTTGTTGCTCCATCGTCACAGACCTTTATGGTTATTTTTTTCTGGTTTCTCGGTTTTCGCCGGCCGCAGTGGCCAGCGGTTCTAGGCACTTCAGTCTGGAACCTCGCGACCGCTACGGCCGCAGGTTCGAACCGTGCCCTGGGCATGGATATGTGCGATGTCCTTAGGTTAGTTGGGTTTAAATAGTTCTAAGTTCCAGAGGATTGATGACCTCAGATGTTAAGTCCCTTAGTGCGCAGAGCCATGTGAACCATTTCCAGGTTTTCGTTGTTTCGGTGACCTACGAAACCAAGTTTCATTACAGTTTTTTGTAACTCAACCAATTGTGAGCATATCTTGTGTATCCAGAAGGGGCCTTAGATAATGTTAAATGGAATTGTGATAATGTAAATTATTTCTAGTATTGGTCTAGATTTCAGACACAGACGATTTTTATGCGAACTGTACAAAAAACAAACAGGCAAGATACACAGTAACGGTGAACAAGAGGCTTGAGGAGAGTTGAGTAATGGTGCGCAGGGAGTTATCGTTCGCATATTTGAAGCTGAGGGTAAACATGACAATTTCCTACGCAGCCCTCTTCTGATTCCTGTAAGTAACGAAGAGGAAAACAAGACCGGTGCCATTTGAGCACAGGAAAGCATTAGTGCAAGGCAAGTAGAACACGTTAATTTATTCTTATTTTTAACACCGAGAAAAAAGGAAGGTTTTAGAATTGTTATGGATTTATCATTATTTGAATACTAGCTGTACCTGGCTACGCTTTGCTATGGCTCAGTCTGCTTGCACAGACAAGAAACAAAATACGTAGGTACGGGAACTGGATATACGTCCCAGTCACCTTCTTTCCCCTGTTTCTGTCCATCTCCCACTCTTCAGTTCTTTGTCCATCTCCTTCTCTTTCCTTCTCTCTATTTTCGGCACATCCTCTCACTGCCTATCCATCTTCTCCTCCTCGCTCTTTCAGTCCATATTCTCCTTTCCACTTTTTATGTCCATTTCCTCCCACGCCCCGTCCACATCTCTTAACCCTCTTTTCTGTCTTCTTTATTGTTACTGGAAATTCAGAATATGTAGCAGCATTCTAACCTCAAACCAGTAAGCTACAAATACAACTGTCCTGTTTGACTACACCATTTTACATAATATATACAAATATATGTGTCTGAAAATTTATAACAGTGAACTGTACAAATCTAAAGTAAATCAGAAAAGTACAGTCTGAAATTTTTGGTGAAAATGTTTTCCCTTTATATGTTACATGTATGCATTTATAAATTGTATGTATTAACAATTTACACTTATTAAAGAATTACGCACCTAAAAACACTCCTGAATGAGAATTTCGCGTTATGTCAAAGCAATCGGTCAACAACTTTCGGAGAATGAAGATTTTAAATAAATCAACTTTGATATTCTTGTAACGTTCCCCCTTTTATTACATATGCTTTACATATATAACAGATGAAGTTCCAGTAGGTATATGAAGACATTTGAGTATTCGAATGCAAAGTTGTGTCAATATTACAAAGCAATCCGTGACGAAATATTGAAGTTTTGAGATTTTGCAGAAACGAACATATAGGTTTGTTTTTATAATAGAAAATCTGCGAAAGTTTTGACTGATTGCTCTGAAATGTTTTCAGAATGTACCGTTGATATACGCCTGTGTTTTTTTTCCATTTTTTAAAAAATATATGTAATATATAAATTTATGTTAACTTAATAATATGGAAATATTGTTACAAAAATCTCAAAAAGTTACATACACATTGATTATGCACCTAACAACACACTTGTATTAGAATGCAATGTTGTGCCAAAATTTCAAAACAATTAGTCCAGAATTTTCTGAGATAGATGACTTAGTACACAGGAACATTTACATTTTTATTTATATAATTGTTAATAAAATCTATAATTGCTTTATCATCACATGAATTTGCTTTCTAAATGTAACAATAGGACGTATAGGATCCGTGAAGGCAGACCCACCCAGTGAAGACGAAGTTGAAAACAACTGGCATGAAGAAGAAAGGAATGAACATTACCAACAGACGGGACCAAAGAACAGGACAGGGAAGGCTTTACGTGGGTGCTTTGTTGGGCAGCGAGAAAGAAGGTATAACACTAACGTGTATCATTCTAAAGTGAAACACGCTAATGTTACCCTCTGAGAGGATTTCGAAGACTGACTGCGCGTGTGTATAATGCACAAAGGTATTGGACTATAATTTTCAATTTGCTGAAATTAATGGAAAAACCAAACGGAATTTAACCTCCGGAGTTAATGAACGGTCACCAGCTCAATTAGGCACATTAATTTGGAAACATATGACGAAGAAAATTGAATATTGGTTATTGAAGCTACTTTCGTTGAGATTTCCCTTTGAATAGCAAACAGGATACAAACTGACAGCCGGCCGCTGTGACCGAGCGGTTCTAGGCGCTACATTCCGGAACCGTGCTGTTGCTGTGGTCGCAGGTTCGAATCCTGCCGCGAGCGTGGATGTGTGTGATGTCCCTAGGTTAGTTAGGTTTAAGTAGTTCTAAGTCTAGGGGACTGATGACCTCAGATGTTAAGTCCCATAGTGCCTAGAACCATCTGAACATTTTTTTTTTTTTCGAACAAACTGACACACTGCAATCTGAACTGTATCTAGGAGCAGTTACAAATAACGCACGGACCAGTAAATTATAGGAAGTAATTCTGCACCAAGCCCATACTAATGACAGCTACAGTCAAGGGCATTACTTAAGGAAATACTGAAATTTTACTACATGAAGTACAGAAATAAATTTGGGTGTGACTCACATAAAAAATACAAATAAAAATGAATAATATCATAAATACACTGTTGAAGCATATACATATATCAGTTTTCCGTAACAACAGTAGTAGTTCAATTTTTTTCTAACAGGTCGAGAGTATGAGAGGAACCCATAAACTAGTATAGCTTCACTAGTCAACGTTCTTTGATTGTTACAGTAGTAAAGACTAATTCCAAAAGCTAATCATTTAGTTCACTTGGAGTAGTTCATAATTTACTTTGCAAGACAAAATACAGCACTGGGCTCAATTAACTTCAAAAAAGGAACCATTCATGATAGAAATCAGAACTACACTGTTTTTGAAAATAAGCATAACTCATTTGCCTTTTTATCACCTGTAAAGCAGATATTCCAAGCAGTAATAATTACACAATCTTGCACTGTAATCCTACAAAACCATATTTTGTAATAAACTAAAGGTACTTTAGCAAATTCCTATCCAACTTCAATTTTGTGGTTTTAGCTTTAACTTTTACTACTCCTTTTATCTTAGACATAAAGCACTTTTAAACACTTGAATGCAAGAGTGGTTCATTTAAATCAGGATACTCGGTTTATCTGGCACTTATGTGCGGACCCTGCATAGGTTTGTGATCAGGATGGGAAATATGGTTCCAAACACGAATTTATGTTTCTGTGAGTATTATTGAAACAATACTCAAATTAACTAGTCCATGTCCATATACATTACTGAAAGTTTGAAATTTGTGAATCAGTGGCGAAGATTGGTGGCAAGCGACATGGCGGCTAACTGCACTTACTGCTTTTTATGTTCGAATGCTTTATGATGTGTTCTTGGCGTCGGATTTTCAACATATTACAGCCATTCCTTTGTGCCGAGAATACCAGATAATATCCAGATCCACATCCGAGGAAAATCCTTTATAAAGCAGCTTCCAATTGCGTCTCGTGGCACCGTCGAAGTGTACCTTACTACGGCTAGTCACATACTGCGTGTCGTTCACACAAATGGACCGCTCAGTTCGACCGCCTAAACTAACTTTTACATCGCGCCAGGCCACTTCCATTGCTGGGGGGACTTCCCTACAGCTTTTGCATGTTACAAATACAACTACCCTAAGCATGAACCAGATTTCAATAAACATTTTCTTTTCATGAACATGCTCATATTATAATAATTTATCATTCTATGTATCCCTTTGATTTTTCCGTATCTACATTACAAACCTCTAATTTTGTTGCCTCAGATCAAGGAGATTAAATAACACAGGATACACACTTCATAATTTCAGATACTCACATACGAGGCGTGTTTTGTGAGGAAGTACCATTTTGTCACACCGCGGCCGGAGTGCTGTGGTCAGCGTTTTGCGCATGCGCACTGGGTACCTACATCTGTGTACTGAGTGTTTAAGATGCCTCCGATAATCGTGAGTCCAGCCGACTCCGAAGTACGAGCTGTTATAAGATTTCTTAGTGCTAAAGGCCTGAAAGTTATCGATATTCATCGTGAGATCTGTGCAGTTTACAGAGAAAACATAATGAGTGATGGAGTGGTAAGAAAGTGGGTGAGAGCATTTGAAGATGTCCGCACAAATATGCATGATGAACAACGGAGCGGGCATCCTTCAGTCGTTAATGAAAGTTTGGTGCAGGAAGTGGACAATAAGGTGAGAGAAAACAGAAGCTTTAAGATTTCTTCCTTGCGGGATGCCTTTCCTAATGTTTCTCGTAGTGTTTTGTATGGCATTGTGACTGAGCACTTGAATTACAGAAAATTATGCGCATATTCGGTACCGAAATTGTTGACAGATGTGCACAAAACCAAACGTTTAGACAGTGCACTGACTTTCCTTGAGCAGTACCACAACGACAGTGATAATTTCTTAAGCCAAATTGTTACGGGTGATGAAACATGGGTGGTCTACGTCACACCAGAATCAAAGCATCAGTCCATAGAATGGCGGCATTCAGATTCACCCAGAAAAGTGAAGTTTAAGCAAACAATTTCTGCCCGGAAAATCATGTGCACAGTTTTTTGGGACAGAAAAGGAGTATTGCTTGTGGAATTTCTGCCTCGTAATGACACAATAAGTGCAGCAGCTTACTGTAAGACATTGCACAATCTGCGCCGTTCAATTCAAAACAAAAGACGTAGCAAGTTGAGCAAGGGCATCGTTTTGTTGCAAGACAGTGCCCGTCCGCATGTGGCGAATCAGACCGAGGACCTCATCACATCTTTTCGATGGGAAACTCCAGACCATCCTCCTTGCGCCCAGTGACTACCATCTGTTCCTGGACTTGAAGGAACACCTGGGCAGTCAGCATCTTCAAGATGATGACGAAGTCCAAACAGTGGTGATGCAGTGGTTAACAAGTCAGTCGGCAGACTTCTATGAGGAGGGTAATCAATAATCGGTACAACGTTATGACAAGTGCCTCAGTATTGACAGAAATTTTGTAGAAAGGTACATTAAGGTACAGGCTTACATGTAAAAAAAAATTATGGAGATATCTTAGCAAGTCTTTTTTTTAATTTCAAAACGGTACTTGCTTAAAAAAACACGCCTCGTAATATAAATGCACCTCTAATCGATATAAGTGTTACGAAGGACACTAGACGTAATGAGAAAACACCAGAATCAGTGGTGGTACCGGGTGCTTTCAGCATTTGTGATGGTGACGACGACGATGAAGGAGGTAACCAGTTTACTGGCGCACTGAAATCATTGTCTGCACGTAATGAAGAATGCAGTGAATTACGCTGCATTTACGAAGAAGTAAGCAAAGACCATGAACTGTGTTACAGGTATGTGGGCGCTGGTAAGAGCACGGCCGCCTAAGAGTTCAGTGAGCTGCAGCGAGAGGACCGAGCAACACAATGTGGCAGGCAGCGGTACTGCCGTGGTGGAGCCAATGGACAATTCTGCGGAGCAACGCCACATCAACAGCAGAAGTGCCTGGTTGCGTCTGCAGCTGACGGTTGCATGCTGGTGGTTTTGTGGTTGTTACAGTGCACTCTGTGGTATACAGGCAGTGAATTTGATAGTTTTGATTGACCGAAGTCTTTGCTTGTCGTGTGACGAGATGGTTTTTTACTGGTGGCTCACAGGATAGCAGGTGGGTGCGCTATCAGCTTCAGCAGTTCAGTTTGTTAACTACACGCTGTAAGCCTGATTATTTGCATTAATCCTAAAGAGTTTGTTTAAACTACGCTTAACTGCTAGGAATTCATCTCTTTACTTTTTCTATTTGAACAATTAACTGCTTGTGTTATCGTATAATAATTTATTCATTTATATATGTAGATGGTTTGCTGGAGAACAGCGCATAACTTGTAATGGTAGATGTAGGTCAATGGGCAGTTATGTGTTACGATCGTTTTTAAAAGAAACAAGACGCACCTTTGACCTCGAACAGTCGCGACCACACGAAATGACGCTTGTCTACCACTCGATGATAAAAACAACTGTGGTCTGCGCCATTTCGGTGCAAAACTCTGCACTTTTCTGCTACGGCCATCATACGGTGGCAAGTTGTAGCTGCACTAACAAGTCTAAATGCGAGTATGGTATAGCTGCACTACAAAGTGCTCAGATTAAAAAGAGTGTAAGGCAGAGATATTCTTTCGCCCATACTATTCAGTCTACACATCGAGGAAGCAATGATGGTCATAAAACTAATTTTCTAGTGAGGGATTAAATTCCACGGAGACAGGACTCACTGATACTATTTGCTAATGACGTTGCTATCCCCAGAAAAAGTGAAGAAGTATGACAGGATCTGTAGAATGGAATGGAGCGTCTAATAAGTACAGAATCAGAATTTAAAGTGAATCGAAGAAAAGAAAGTAATGAGAGGCATTAAAGATAACAACAGCCAGAAATTTAATATCAGCATTGATAATCGCGAGGTAGAGGAAGTCAAGGAATTCTGCTTTCTAGGCAAAAAAAACAACGAATGATGAACATAGCAAGGAGAACATAGAACACAAAAAGGTACACTATCAAACACGAGTCTCAATTTGAAGGAAATAATTTCTAAGAATATACGTTTGAAGCCCAATATTGAATGGCAGTGAAACATGGACAGTGGCAAAACCGGAATTGTGGAAAATCGAAGCATTTGAGACGTGGTGGAACAGAAGAATGTTGAAAATTAGGGGGACTGATAAAGTAAGGAGTGAGAGGGTTCGCCCCAGAATCTGCGATCACACGAATGTGTAAGAAACACAAGATGAATGGACGGGATAATAAGACGTCTGTTGAGACATGAGAGAATAACTTCGATGGTACTATAGGAACGTGTAGAGGGTAAAACCTGTAGGGGAGGACAGAGACGACAATGCATTCAGCAACAAATTGAGAATATAGGTTGCAAGTGCTACTGTGAGATTAAAAGTGTAGCGGGCTGCACCAAACCAGTCAAAAGGCTGAGGTCTCAAACAAATAAATAAAATAAAAAAAGAGCGAATGTGTCTCTTAGAGTGTTCTTAAGAATCAGTATGGCATGTCATTCAGGCATATTACTACATTTGTCACACATAAAGACATAGAAGACGATAACAGATACGTCAGAAGGTACAACAATTAGTGGAGGAAGTGTACGTGTTTATGCAAGAGTAGGATGAGGAGAAAGGAAATCATTGTAACTGAAAGCAGAGTCAATTCCGTACGAAATGTCTTCATCATCAGCACTGTCTGTCAGAGGAGAGGAAACGTACAGCTAGCGTGTTGCAGTCCGTTCATAGCTCTACAAGCAACTACACAACTGATGTGGTTTTATCAATGACAGACAGACTAGAAGATCTGTTGTATATCAGCAGAGGGCACTTTTGGCCAAAATATATTTCAAAGGAACTTGAAACAACCTGCCCACGAAAAGTTCATATCACGGCAAGCAAAAGCGGAAAAATGGCTAAAGGGCACATGAAACGCTTTCTAACTTCACTCCTTGGCGAACATGTAACAAGTGAAAAGAGCCTATTGCTCCGTGTTTCCTGGTCAGATCACAAAGGGACTACCCATCTAGATGCATGTTTTCCAAAGAGAGATTTTATGATGAAGTTATTACCCTCTGAAAACAGCAAAATGTTGTAAACCCTTGATGTTTACTTGTTTCGGCAATGTGAGGTCTATATCAGAAATACTCCTAATTTTGCAAGGTTAAAATGTTCCAAGCCACAAGTGAAAATACTTGATCATATTTCGTCAATAAAGCTCATTCTGTGATTTACAATAAATTTTACAATAAATTTTCTTCCGCCTATGTTGCAATGTTCTTGGCGAAAGGCAAAATATTTTTATTTGAAAATGTAATTAATCTGCGAAGTGATTTTGAATGTAGAAACGCGGCTTTAGTAAAGTGTCCAGAACGTTCTTTTCCACTTCGTTTTGACGACTTCATCAAAATCCTGCATATGCTCTATGATGTCTCATATCAGCACTATCAGGCATGTGGCATGTGTGTGTTTTGTTCTATTATAATTAAGAAGAGGGTTCTTGGCACTGCTAATTAAAAATGTTAATGATACACAGTCGTCCATGAATTACGTACAATTTCACTCCTATTGTGTCATCTCGTTACTTTCTCTCTACTAAACTGTCACCTGTGGTAGAAAGCAGCATTTTGCCTGGAAATGACACATACCACCGTTTTTTATTTTTATTTCTTATTATTATGTTCAAGTGTTATTGTAATAATGGTTTCGTGATGTTCCGAGTGTTTGAGGTCAAAGGTGTCCCTCGTAAGAGCGTTGTACCATCTTACATTTTACTGCTGAAGATGTCTCATGTGATTATTGGTTATGACTGAGGGCCAAGAATTGTAAATTGTTAATATTGTTGACCAGTTATGTATATTAGGGTAAAAACTATATTGTGATTCTTTATACATCATGGAAGCATTTTTGTATTGATTGTGTGGAGCCCTGCTTAAGAATCTTTACAGGCCACAGGAATGACTTGTTTTATTGACAGCGTATCTCTATCATGTTATCAGCGGTATTTTGGTATCTAGTAAAACAATTGTCAAACTGAGCCGCAGGTCTGCTCAACTCCCAGTCCTAGCCCCAGTTCACCTAAATCTCACGCAAGTATTTGGTTTATGTCATTAGTGTATTCTCTCTGGTGTGCCTTTGTTTTCCTCTATACACCCTACCCATATTAGCTTCTGAAGACCCGTCCCCTTTAGTATAAAGCTTAATCATTTACGCATACAAAATGAGGAGAATAAGTTAGGGAACTTTGAGACCATGGCTGTACGTCGTTGAATATGTTCACTAATAGGTGCAGTACATACATTGCGCCACATATCACAGTGATACATACGTAAGTTAAGGCAGAAAAAATATCCGTGGAGAGTTTGGAGTGACAGGATAGTGGGAACTTAACGTGTTTCCGTCGTCAGAGTCATACAATACAGCAACATGGGAACTGAAGTACTGATCTTAGAAGGAAATATGCGAAACAGCCTCCCATAACACAGGTTAGGTAAAATATATTGGTAAGCGCCGGAAATACCATGAGACAATTTTCCGATAATACAACGACAGGCAACGAGACACGGAAAGATCTGCTGAGAATTGATGGCTGGTGTCGGGATTGTCAGCTAACTTGCAACAGAAACAAAAATTATGATTTCTACTTAAAAGGGAAAACTACTGTCATTGTACGATTACACAACTGTCTAAAATTCACTGGAAAGTGTCATATCGGGGAATATATGTAAGGAACGACTGGAAGTGGAAATCTGAATAAAGTTAATAGTAGGGTAGACAGAAATTCATGAGAATTAAAGTCATGGAGTACCTTATGCAGGCAACGGCCTTGCCGCAGTGGGTGTCCATCCGGACCGCTCAGCGCTGTTGCGATTTTTCGGGGTGCACTCAGCCTCGTGATGCCAATTGAGGAGCTACTCGACCGAATAGTAGCGGCTCCGGTCAAAGGGAACCATCATAACGACCGGGAGAGCGGTGCAACGACCACAGGCCCCTGCTAGCCGCATCCTCAACTGAGGATAACACGGCGGCCGGATCGTCCCAATGGGCCACTTGTGGCCCGAAGACGGAGTGCTTTTGCTTACTTTATGCACATCATATCAGTGTTGTAATAAATCCCATTAAAGGAAAAACTACAGAAGGTATCCTTGTTGATGTTGTTTCAAAGAATTGTTAAGTAGTTTGTAAGTAGGCTGTTTAGGTTCTTATATTGGTGACGCCACCGCCACGTAGCGCTCTGTACGAAAATCACTGGCTGTGCTGTGTGCAGTCTGTGGCTGGGAGGCATTGTTGGAATTTGCTATTGTAGTGTCGGGCAGTTGGCTGTTAACAGCGCGTAGCGTTGCGCAGTTGGAGGTCAGCCGCCAGCAGTGGTGGATGTGGGTAGAGAGATGGCGGAGTTTTGAGAGCGTACGATATGGACTTATGTCCATCAGAGACTGGATGTCATGGACTGCACCTTTGAACACTATTAAGGTAAATAGATTGTTTGTTCTCTATCAAAATCTTTCATTTGCTAATTGTGCCTATCAGTAGTTAGTGCTTTCAGTAGTTTGAATCTTTTATTTAGCTGGCAGTAGTGGCGCTCGCTTTATTGCAGTAGTTCGAGTAACCAAGATTTTTGTGAGGTAAGTGATTTGTGAAACGTATAGGTTAATGTTAGTCAGGGCCATTCTTTTGTAGGGATTTTTGAAAGTCAGATTGCGTTGCGCTAAAAATATTGTGTGTCAGTTTAGTGTTGATCAGAATAGGCAAAGAGCGAAATGTCTGAGTACGTTCAGTTCTGCTCAGCTGTTTGAAAATCAAATAATGTAAGAGGTTAATCAGCACAGTAATTTATTATTTTTTCTAAGGGTACGTTTCAAGTTCTCTCTCTCCGTTTTGAGAAAAAGCTTTGTATTCATTTCTGTACATCAAATATTCGTACCAACAACTGATGTAATCTCATCAACAGGAGTCAGTAAACATGGTAGGAAGGACCACATTTTGGGTTGTAGATATTGATCAAACTTGAACTGGAAACAACAAATTACTGAGCTGCTAAAACAGTTAAGTTCCGGCACGTTCGCTCTTCATGTAATTCGAAGTATGAAGCCAGGTATCAGTCGCAACTCAATCTGCACTTCACTGCAGATCTAGATTTCAACGACAGACTAGCTGTCATCAGTGCATAGGAAGAGAATCACACAGACTCGAAAGGCTTACAATCGCACGTGTTGTTACACGACATTAGCATGTAGAATTTGTAGTCTGGGAAACAAATGAATCAACCTCTTGAAACATTTTGACCGTTCCACTCAGTGGTGCCTTATGGAATAATAATAGGGGTATCTCATTACTAATTGCACAAAAACGAGCACTAAGGATAACATGCGGTGTTCACCTCTTAAGAAAGGTGTTTCAGCTCCTCCATGAGCATCAGCTCTCCGCTGGTGCACATGTACAGAGCGGAAAGTTAAGTGTTTACTCTCTCCTATGTTTTCCTCGTAGTATTTTTGCTAAAATGTGTGCTTGTCTCTTTCAAAGGTTTAGCGTAGCATTTTGTAAGTGCAGATTCAGGCATCCTGCACTGCAGTTTTCATTTCTTCTGAATAGCAAGTTACATAGCTCATCAAGGCATCACTCACCAGGAGCAGCGCGGGGTAGCCGTGCGAACTAAGGCGTCTTGCCACGGTCCGCGTGGCTACCCCCGTCGGAGGTTTGATGATAATCTGGCTTCGCAGGACACAGAGGATCAGGTTGTGGAATGGGGTCAAGGTCAATTACTTTTAGTTATACAAGAACACACACAACTTTATTCCTCAAACCACTGCACATTTTTCTCTTTAAAACAACAACAAAAAAAGAAACAAAGACCAATTCACAGTTCATGGCCTAAGTAACTTCTCCAGATTAAGTATAAATTTTGCTGATTGCTTTTAAAACACCAGGATTTAGAGAACGGCTGAATGCCTTACTTAAGTAAAATTACAATATCTTCTCAGCTAAAGTCTGTTATAATATTTCCGATCAGCATTTACAGATTCCGGCTAAATGCCATATTTTAAGTAAGCTGTTTAGGTTTTTTAATGGTAACACCACATAGCGCTCTGTATGAAAATCGCTGGCTGTGCTGTGTGCAGTCTGTGGCTAGTTTGCATTGTTGTCTGCCGTTGTAGTGTTGGGCAGTTGACTGTTAACAGCGCGTAGCGGTGCGCAGTTGGAGGTGAGCTGCCAGCATTGGTGGATGTGGGGAGAGAAATGGCGGAGTTTTGAAATTTGTAAGACTGGATGTCATGAACTGCTATATATATATTTTTACTTTTGATGATATTAAGGTAAATACATTGTTTGTTCTCTATTAAAATCTTTCATTTGCTAACTATCCCTATCAGTAGTTAGTGCCTTCCGTAATTTAAATCTTTTATTTAGCTAGCAGTAGTGGCGCTCGCTGTATTGCAGTATTTCGAGTAAGCAAGATTTTCGTGAGGTAAGTGATTTGTGAAACGTATAGGTTAATGTTAGTCAGGGCCATTCTTTTGTAGGGATTTTTGGAAGTCAGATTGCGTTGCGCTATAAATATTGTGTGTCACTTTAAGCACAGTCATGTATAATTTTTCTAAGGGGACGTTCCATATGTCGACCTTTAGCCGAGGATACCTCACTGGCATTTTCTGATTTTTTTCTTGTAGTTTGTGTAATTAGTGTAGTTATTGTTTATTGCTAGCGCGTAATTGTAGAGAGAATCTCCTTTGTAGTTGCAGTATTTCATTGTAGTACAGTAAAACAGTTGTGGCATGCATGTAGATTTGCACCAGGTATTTCGCAGCTGCGCTTCCAATTAACTAGATATTATTTTCAGTGCTATGTTAATGTGTTCTCTTATTTTTGCTCTTCAAATTGTGCTTTTATGTGTTATCATGTGAAATATTGTGACAATAATGGCGTGTGAAAAACGTAACACTAGGCTCCAAAGTAAACTGAGAAATAATAGAGACGACGAGCGTAGCTTATCAGCACCACTGTGTAGTGAATTAACAGACATTCGAAGTAGTAATTTGGTAATTGTGCGTAGGGAAATGGAGCGGGCAGCAAATAATGGTGTAGGCAGTGAAACAAGTAGTGAACAGGGAACCATTATCGATCGATCGGTCTGCAACAGCTTGTCTCGGGAATCCGAAATGAATTAACACAATATTGCAAATACTGCAGACTTAGGTTTTGGGTCCTCACCGTTTTCTCAAATGAGTCAAGACACATATTCTGTTTGTCAAAATGTGAATGTTGCCGGTGAAAATGTACTGCCAAAAAACATAGAGAAACAGATTCCAGACACAAATACATTATTATTGCAATTAATGCAACAAATGGAACAAAATCAGAGACAAACACAGCCAAAGCTTCAAACGTTAGACACAATGGAACAAAATCAGAGACAAACACAGCAAAAGCTTTAAAAGTTACACACCACACTTGAACAAACACGTGAAGATTTAAATACTGAGTTACATAACATTGAATCGAAATGTCAAAAAGTCTGTAATGACGTAAAAACACAGATTTCTGAGCATTTTCAACCTATTTTTTCGCGGCATGAAAATACATTACAGAATCACGAAGCAGCCATAAAAGAACTGCAATCTATTGTTCATGAAAATCATGAGACCTTGCAAGCTAAAATTGACTCAGTTGCAACTACCGATTCAGTTACGCAACTTGCAAAAACTTAAGAAAACTTAAAGGACACAGTAGATACTCCGAAAATTGGTTCAGAAAGACACATGGAGGAAATTAGTTCATCATCAGAGAAGGTAGTTGAACTTTCGGATCAGCTAAATAATTTATCTACGAAGATAGATGATAATCTGAATGACACAAAACTGACACAGAAGAGTATGAACAAATTAAGAAATTTAAACAAAATCAGAATCGAATTAAAACGCAACACAAAAGAGAAATACCGGAAGTACAAGATCAGCTGACACAGGTAATACAAGAATTACATATTTCAGAGGACACTCGCGCTCCAACACAGGAAGAGGGATTTAGAAATACGGAAAAGCCACAAAATAATAACACAGGGAATTTCGGAAATTATGAAAGAAATTGGCAAGGTGCACCGAATTTTGAGATGGAACCGCCGACACGACGTAACAATGACCAATATGCTACTCGCCGACACGATGATTTTAACTATAAGCTGTCCATTACTACACGTAAATTCAAAACATTTAAGAATTATAGCAACGACATTCATGCACAAGCGTGGCTCCATCAATTCTCTCATTTTTTTCCTCCCAACTGGTCATTAGAGCACAGATTAGAATTTATGTGTGGCTACTTAGAGAATGAACCAGCTGTAAGAATGCGACCAGTCATTCACAATTATCACAGTGAAGGAGAATTTTATCATGCCTTCCTCTCAGCATATTGGTCTCAAGCTACACAAGACCGAGTAGAACATAGCATCATAATGATGAAACATTTCGAACAATCTGAATTTTCCTGTCTTGTGAAATATTTTGAAGACATGTTGCACAAGAATCAGTACCTGTCAAACCCATACAGCCCCTCAGAACTCATCCGCATTTGCTTAATCAAAATGCCTGGACATTTATGACATATTATTTTGGCAGGACGTTGCAAAGACGACATTGAAGATTTTCAGGGACTCTTGCAAGAATTAGAAATTGACACTGACATTCGCGGAATGCGAAAACAGGAGCACAATAATTACAGATCACATCTGTCACAATTCCGCGATGACAGAAATAATAACTGGACACGACAAGGCTATTCTCACAATACAAATCGTGTCCAAAACAGACACCACCCGTATTTCAACCGTTGGCAGAATAATATTCACAGAGAAAGATCGCATTTCCGTAATAATGACTATGACAGAGATAACCATAGAAATGGCCAATATGGGATCCAAAACAATTATCATCATGGGGGACAGAATAACTTCAGACCCAACAGTTCAGCGCGCAGTTACGATTCAGGGAGAAATTCTCAACCACGTGACCGACAAGAAAGAAACTATGGACTCTACCGACATGACGACAGACGATATAATCGTAACGACAGACCTGAATTTCATCAGAACTGGCGGGATTCAAATAGTGGAGTGCCCTCTCGACAAGGTGAATCTATAGAAGTTAGGTCTCTTAATCCTAATAACGACGCGCGCCAACAAAGAGACAGATAATGACTCACACCGAAGGCAGGCACGTGCGCCGGCTGGCTCAGCGAACAATAACATAGACGCTAACCTTGAAAAAAATTCAAGTACTCCTTACCGACGTATACCTCATGATAATTGCGTTCAAATTGAAACTCTGCGTACTAGGAAGAGTAAAGGTTTACACCACATTTCACATGTAAAACCGTTTATTGAAAGATAATCTGCTTTTTAACTTTGTCTTTGCCATAAAACTTTTCACTTCACATTTCTAGTATTGTCAGACTTAAGAAAGTGTTAACATGCAACAATGTTTGAAGTTAAATATCCAGTCTAGAACCTAGGGAACATTTTTAAACAGAAATTACGAATGAATTGTTGTAGTGAACAGAGGACACAGTGTTGTATTTGTACATTCTTGCTTGGTAGTTTCACGATTACGTAACGACTAAAAGGCTTACATACTTAGGACATACACTGGTACTGCTAATGAGATTTTAATGCAACATTTTGGTTTACTTGAAGAAGTACTTTCTGTGAGATACCAGATGACACAGTGGTTAGTTTATGTGACAACTACAAGATTTTTTCACGACGCTACTAATGAGTGACAATTTACAATGTTGCTTTTGCGGTGTATCTGTTTTATATCGGCACAGTTTTTCTGAATTATTCTGGAAAGTAAAACATGTTTTAGTAGTAACTTTTGTCGTATAGCTACAGTGAGACAGCCTTTTCCGTACCACAACAATACGTTACAGCACAGTACTTTCTTCATCACGGCAATAAGCGTAATAACTAAGATATCTATACGCAAAGTATTTCACTTTTGTTTATGATGAGGTGAGTACATTGAGAACTTTGCTTACAGAGGACGATAACTATGACACTTCCACAGGATTATCTTACAACAAGATGCACAGTTTAGTGCTACAGTACACGTATTTGAGTGAGTGCTGTAATCTGTAACACCTGAGGGTACAATTACATTAATCCTCAGAGGTGTACACGTTTACTTTATGTATCATGTGTTTGGCAAGCACAAGGAGCCCTAGCTAATATGGTATTTGCTTATACAACTTTACACATCGGTACCATATTTGTCTAACACAGAATTACACAGTTACCTCACCATTTAACTGAGAGAAACAAATATTTATTTTACTACATCAGTGACAGATGTTTAGGTAATTACACAGTTGGATAACTTCACACTTACGAAATTGTATTTTGTCTGTACTTTGTGAACTATTCATATTTTTTCGGAACCATTGTGATACTATGAGAACTTTGAATGATATATTTGGTATGGGATCATGATTTTAAAGTGCGTTTGAGGTAGATGACACTATTGAAATGAGAAGATAATTTTTTTTAGGTTTTGAAATTATTGGAGGAAGCTATGACGATTTTGAGAATTGACTGAGATGTTATGATATTATTACGACGACGATGTGTATTATGCTGTTGAAGTACGTTTATGATCAATAAGATGACGCTACCGTATATGAGCAATTTGATTATGCAACGTATTTCTTATGATGAAATATTGAAGAAGTGTCGATGAATATGTATACGTATAATAAGGTAAGGAATAATGAGTAGTTAGGGACTCTGATTTGTGGAAAAGGATGTTGGAAACCAAGAATCGTACTTTCAGAATTATGAAATGTATGTATATGCGTAAATGTATCACAACGCCGACGAAAATTTTTTGGACACTGCTGTAGTTATAGGATTTTGTTTCTATGCATTTGTAACGCAAATTCTCGACCTGTGAAATTTTTTATATGAGACTGTCACTGTAGTGCGAACTGGTGTCGTAAATATTTCAGTGAGAAAGTTAAGTGACCACCTTCATGTAATGCGTCGTGAGCACCCAGCTGCACGACAGCCGCCTGGAAAAAAAGCCATTAGTGGGTGCCTTTCAGAGGCACAGGTGAAAAAAAAGGAGGCCATTATCCTCGCTATTGAAATTTCTTTGTAAAAAGTGTCGGAAATACAACACGTTCAAACTTGAAAACATATGATTACACTTTGGAGCTCTCATTTTATGATATTTACTAAAATGCCTCATGAAGTGATGAGAAACATTTTTACATCTATTGTCTTTCTAGTTGAGAGATTGCTCAATTTGTTTAATATCTAGTTTCTAGCTGCCCTGCAGCATTGGTTAAAGTAAAATTTTATAGTTGTACTAATATAAATACTTTATGCCTACAGACCCAGTAAAGAATAACTTCATGATGTACTTCAAAAAAACGAAGGAGCACAAAGACATTTCCCTTCACAGGAATTGCATACAGAATTTTATTTTCAAGTACTTGGTAATTTCTTTTGTAGAATAAATTGTGATGCATCACTCTAGCGTTAAGATGTGACATAGGTATTAAACATGGCCATCTTAGTGTAATATTTTTTCTGCTTGAGCTTTGTTATGTTTAAATATAAGCTATTGCATTTGCTGCTGCTGTTTGCCAGGCATAGTGCTACTAAATTTCACTTTGTATTACTCTGCTAAGCTAGTTTTACTACTGATTTATTTTTCTTGTTTGGTGCGCATTGCCTTATATTAGTTGTAATATTGCATTGCTTTGCTAATTTATGCTGCTTGCTTTGCCAATTTGCATTTATTATCATTGCTGTTTGTGTTAATGGGTTTGTGCTGGTGCATTGCCTCATCCCTTCATTTAGCATCTGAGCTCAGTAGATTTAAGTTAGCTTAAGAGGGGGTAGGCTATATAAGAGAATGGGTTGCGGTGAATTGGAAGAAATGCATTGAGAAGTTATACCAAAAAGGTGCAGAAAGCAGGTATAGATAGGACTTTTTGGGAATAATGAAGAACGAAGGGACATCTGCAAGAACTAAAGAAAATTTTGTTTGCAAGATATTGCAGTAAAACGAACCCTGCCTTTCCTTTTGTATTTTTCTGCTATGTGTTTGTGCACTCCTCATTTGTGTTTCTCCTGTCTTTATGTGTTTAGCTAATATGGTTTATGTTGTAGAATTTTTCAAATACTATGTTATTTTCTTTGTAAAAATGTTTAGACATTATTTATTCTGTTCTATTTTAATGCTCATGTGTGAAATTAATGTTTCGAAAACTATTCTCATTATTTTGTATATTCACTTATGTCATAATTCCTGTAACACTGATGTATCTGTTTATTTCTATTATTTTGTAAAGCCTGTACTACTACAAATTTATCTGTATTGTTATGTTCTTTAATAATGTATTTTGTACCTTTGTTATTGTATTCTCATATTATAAAATTGTAATTGACGCCAGTTCATCAAATTTCTGATGGTCATAGTACATGCATAGCACCTCTGGTGGCCCACTAATACCGTAATCTCTACGAGGACTACAGTGGGTTTGCTTTGTGATGACCTACCAACTAATATTCATCAAAACTTTGACTGACTCTGCTGTGGGTTTGCTCTGTTGTGGCCCATTACCTCTCTGCACATCAAGAGTCAGCACTGTCTTTCTGTTGGAAGGACAACACTGCTTCTTCAAGACTGCATGGGAATCCATTACTTCCGTGTGCATTCTCTTTTACTGCTCAGACTTTGCAAAGAAAACACTGCAATTTTACTGTGATGAACGATCAGGACTGTCTTTATGGACTGTGAGAAAATTTTAGCTTTTGACCAACATTGTATAGATAAGTGTGATATTTGATTTCTTTGTTATTGTAATTATGAAAAAATTTTCAAATCGGTATTGGACACTGCCCAATACAATTTGTAAATTTTTTGTGGGGAGCAAGGGGGCTATGTAAGTAGGCTGTTTAGGTTTTTTTAATGGTAACATCACGTAGCGTTCTGTATGAAAATCACTGGCTGTGCTGTGTGCAGTCTGTGACTAGTTTGCCATTGTAGTGTTGGGCAGTTGGCTGTTAACAGCGCGTAGCGTTGTGCAGTTGGAGGTGAGCCGCCAGCAGTGGTGGATGTGGGGAGAGAAATGGCGGAGTTTTGAAATTTGTAAGACTGGATGTCATGAAATGCTATATATATTATGACTTTTGATGATATTAAGGTAAATACATTGTTTGTTCTCTATTAAAATCTTTCATTTGCTAACTATCCCTATCAGCATTTAGTGCCTTCTGTAGTTTGAACCTTTTATTTAGCTGGCAGTAGTGGCGCTTGCTGTATTTCAGTAGTTCGAGTAACCAACATTCTTGTGAGGTAAGTGATTTGTGAAACGTTTAGGTTAATGTAAGTAAGGGCCATTCTTTTGTAGGGATTTTTGAAAGTCAGATTGCGTTGCGCTAAAAACATTGTGTGTCACTTTAAGCACAGTCATGTATAATTTTTCTAAGGGGACGTTTCACTATTAAGGAAAATTCAAGTTAGGTCTTCGGCTGAAAGACCAATAAAAGAATTTTCTTTAGATAATTAAAGAGAGGCCTTAATGATAAGCTTTACACAGTACAACAGAAAAACATCTTAAGAAAACTTGAAGTATCTTATCGGCTGAAGAATAATTAAGACTACCTTAAGATAAACATTTACAGAACACAGCTGAAGGCTGTTTCAAGAATTCGAGACCGTTAAACAGAAACTTTACAGACAAGGTTTTACATATTAAAGCCACATATTTTGAAACAAACACGGCTCAAGGCCTAAATACAGAGCCGGCCGGTGTGGCCGTGCGGTTCTAGGCGCTTCAGTCTCGAACCGCGTGACCGCTAAGGTCGCAGGTTCGAATCTTGCCTCGGGCATGGGTGTGTGTGATGTCCTTAGGTTAGTTAGGTTTAATTACTTCTAAGTTCTAGGGGACTGATGACCACAGATGTAAATCTCCATAGTGCTCAGAGCCACAAACTAAACATAAAACAGACAATATAAATACACGGCTGAAGGCCTGGCACAGTACCTGCGACCAAATAAAATGACAGTAACAAACACCAAACAATGGTGCTTAGAAGCGTTCCAAGGGTCGGCTTGGGGAGGAATCTCTAAGCACAGTTAGGTGAGACAGGCAGCCAAGCGTAACACTAAACAATCGAATGGCAACACGACCTAGGGACGGCTGAAGAACCAACCAACAGCCTAATCAATTCCACCAATTCCCTTCCACCCGACACACTTGCTGCTCTATTTCAACCGACCGACTGACTACTCCAGTGCGCAGACAGCATTCATCTGCTCAGTGGATATCACAGAAGCTATGCACGGTACCACATAAACACACTTGCACAAGAACTCGAACAATCGTAAAAGCAATCACTGTGGAACAACAAGGACTAATCAATTCAACCCACAAAGTTTCCACTAGCGGTTGGCGACCGAATACACGTCGTCCGATGAGACGACCGACCGAACGACCAACCCAGGTCGTTCTTTCTCAAGTTACGTGTGTCGGCAACGATCGGGCGAGTCTTGGCTTCCGAAGCTAACTGCAGCTCCAACCCAACGCACATCGATGTCCATTAGGAATTCGGAGACGCGGCGACCCGGGCACCCTGGCTCGGACCCATCCACGCACAGGGTAACTCTTCCCCATCGGCAATGACGTCTCTGCACGAGGAAGGAACCGACCCACGTCCCGCAAAATGACCAAGTGACGAGACCCAGAAACGATCAGAAGACGAAAGACACGTCGCCCAATGAGACGACCAACCACAGGTCGTTACAGCTCCAATCTCCTTTCTCCTTCCATGTGTGTGGCCAGCGGTTGGCAAGTACTGGCTGTCCACATCTCACTGGAGCTCCGCCCCCACCCCCTGCCCCCCCGCCCCCTCACGAATTCACTGCCCTCTCGACAGAGGACGACCCGGAAATACTAGCGGTGGCTCCAGAGATGGTACGACAGTGCATTTATCGATAAGCGTTGCTGGTGCTACTCGCATATATTATACACACTACTGGCCATTAAAATTGCTACACCAAGAAGAAATGCAGATGATAAATTGGTATTCATTGGACAAATATATTATACTAGAACTGACATGTGATTACATTTTCATGCAATTTGGGTGCATAGATCCTGAGAAATCAGTATCCAGAACAACCAACTCTGGCCGTAATAACGGCCTTGATGGGCCTAGGCATTGAGTCAAACAGAGCTTGGATGGCGTGTACAGGTACAGCTGCCCATGGAGCTTCAACACGATACCACAGTTCAGCAAGAGAAGTGACTGACGAACTGTGACGAGCCACTTGCTCGACCAACATTGACCAGACGTTTTCAGTTGGTGAGAGATCTGGAGAACGGTCTGGGCAGGGCAGCAGTCGAACATTTTCTGTATCCAGAAAGGAAGGTACAGGACCTGCAATATGCGATCGTGCATTATCCTGCTGAAATGTAGGGTTTCGCACGGATCGAATGAAGGCTAGAGCCACGGGTCGTAACATATCTGAAATGAAACGCCCACTGTTTAAAGAGCCGTCCATGCCAACAAAAGGTGACCGAGACGTGTAAACAAAATCACCCAATACCATAATGCCGGGTGATACGCCAGTATAGCGATGACGAATACAAGCTTCCAAAGTGCGTTCACCGCGATGTCGCCAAACACGGATGCGACCATCATGATGCTGTAAACACATTCTGGATTCATCCGAAAAAATGACGTTTAGCCATTCGTGCAACCAAGTTCGTCGTTGCGTATACCATCGCAGGCGCTCCTCTCTGTGATGCAGCGTCAAGGGTAACCACAGCCATGGTCTTCGAGCTGATTGTCCATGCTACTGCAAACGTCGCCTAACTGTTCGTGCAGATTGTTGTTGTCTTGCAAACGTCCCCATCTGTTGACTCTGGGATCGAGACGTGGCTGCACGATCCGTTACAGCATTGCGCGTAAGATGCCTGTCATCTCCACTGCTAGTGATACGAGGCCGTTGAGAACCAGCACGGCGTTCCGTATTACCCTCCTGAACCCACCGATTCCATATTCTGCTAACAGTCATTGGATCTCGACCAACGCGATGAGCAATGTCGCGATACGATAAACCGCAATAGCGATAGGCTACAATCCGACCTTTATCAAAGTCGGAACCGTGATGGCAGGCATTTCTCCTCCTTACACGAGGCACTACAACAACGTTTCACCAGGCAACGCCGGTCAACTGCTGTAAGTGTATGAAAAATCGGTTGGAAACCTTCCTCATGTCAGCACGTTGTAGGTATCGCCACCGGCGCCAACCTTGTGTGATTGCTCTGAAAAGCTAATCACTTACGTATCACAAAATCTGCTTCCTGTCGGTTAAAGTTCGCGTTTTTAGCACGCCATCTACGTGGTGTAGCAATTTTAATGGCCAGTAGTGTATATAAATGGTCACTAATAACTAGGTGTTTTGCATCAGATGGTGAATACGCGTCCTCACGGCGTCATGTGCTCTCAGTATGGCCGTGGGCAGTGGCAATAATGTTTTCGTTTTACAGTGTACCTCAGTAGGGCCATATAACGCTTGTTTCTAAACCTCGAAGGGCGATCCTCGTATGATAGAAGTGCCCGCGTAGCCTGGACCCGCTCTCTTGCTTTGCTGTCTTGTGGACTCACGCTCTTCTGCGGCGCAGTGGCAGCTTACGTACACACACACACACGGGCAGCTGCTGGCTGGGGGACGGAGGGAATCTGTGTCGGGAAATGCTGTGCGTTCGCGCCGTCTGACAGGGCGTTTGTCGCCGCCGGCGTCGGCCATTCGTCTGCTGCCCTGGCGTCCACGCGGCAGCCCCCACCACGCAGCCGGCCGCTAGGCCACTGTGCGGAAGGCGCCTCCCTGGCTGGCCCGCTGCCAGCGCAGCTGCAGAGTAATGGCCGGACGTCCCTCACGCCACCGCGGCGGCAGCTCTCCACACGCCAGCGGGGCGCGACTTCCTAAAGTGTCACTGCCGCTCGACGGAGAAATATTTTTCTTTCGACTTGTATCTGATAACACAGGGTAGCGAGAGGTCATGAGTCATCTTGGTCGCCTTTCAGAAAGCCTACGGTTCTGTGCACCGGGATATTGTTTGACAACTTCGTAGGAACTGGAGTGGACCAAAACACAATAGACGGCAAATCATCGAGTAAAACTGAAGTGATATCAGGTGTTCCCCAGGGAAGCGTCCTGGGACCTCTGCTGTTCCTGATCTTTATAAATGACCTTGGTGACAATCTGAGCAGTTCTCTTTGGTTGTTCACAGATGATGCTGTAATTTCCCGTAGATAGTAAATTCTTCCGGAGAGCAGTATCACTTGCAAAGCGATTTAGAAAAGATTGCTGCAAGGTGTGGCGGGTGGCAGTTGACGCTAAATAACGAAAAGTGTGAGGTGATCCACACGAGTTCCAAAAGAAATCCGTTGCAATTCGATTACTCGATAAATAGTGCAATTCTCAAAACTGTCAATTCAACTAAGTACCTGGGTGTTAAAATTATGAACAACTTCAGTTGGAAAGACCATACAGATAATATTGTAGAGAAGGCCAAAGGTTGCGTTTCATTGGCAGGACACTTAGAAGATGCAACAAGTCCACTAAAGACACAGCTTACACTATACTCGTTCGTCCTCTGTTAGAATATTGCTTGCCCGGTATGGGATCCTTACCAGGTGGGGTTGACGGAGGATATCGAAAGGGTGCAAACAAGGGCAGCTCGTTTTGTATTATCACGTAATAGGGGAGAGAGTGTGGCAGATATGATACGCGAGTTCGGATGGAAGTCATTATGAGAGGTGGCAGAAGCCTCCTCTCATATTTCTATCTTACTCTGAGTAATTCGATTTTCCTCTCTAATTGCATGCGGTGAAATGTTGCTATTCCTTCACAAGCGGACTTCCCACGCAGCGTCTCTAGTCACCCGGGTGATCCGGTGACAGGCGGGCTCTGCTGATCTTGAAAGTGTTAAGCCGACGGGTTTGAGGGAGTCGAGTGAATGCTTTCCAGATGCCGACATATAATAGCGGCGGAGACACGCCTGCAGCGGCCTGAAGGAGCGGCTGGACTAGAGATTCCGTTACTTCGCAGAAACTTAGCGAAAACACTTTCTGGTGGGCTACCAGTGAGGCGTGGCAATGACTTGCGTTCCCAAGCAGTCTTGGCGGGCAAATTCCCGCGTTTTCTGCAAAATCGTAACTGTCATTGGCTTGCTCAGGGCATAGCTCCGTGACGTAGCAAAATCGGTGCAGAACTCGAGGCCAAGAATCTCCATTGGTGGAATGGTAGTGCTTCGGCAATAGAGAGGAATTTTCCACCGGTTGTCGAGTTCCTGATTGGAACGTTTAACCACGGCCACTGTCGTGGGAGCGGGAATGATCTGTGTTCGTCATGTACGGGTGCTCTTGAGAGAGTCGGCTCTCGCCTTTCGGTAGGAGCAGGTTACAAGACTTAGCTCTCACTGCTCTGGATAGCCTCCCTTCCGTTGGCTGTCTAATATACTTTTATTTGGTTGTAACTGTTTAACGAAGTTGCTGAAGTTTCGACTTCAACGTAACTTTCCGAGTACAGTTGGCAATTGAGCGTTCTGCGTACAATTGGCCTATGTTGTGTGTCTTGAGCAGTTTTGGCTTAAGTTGACTGTATCGGAGTTACTGTGTGACTTCGGTTGTTAAAATCAGTCACTGTACCGTCAGTGATTGTGTGGCGAGCCTTCTTCGTCTCCCTCAGAGGCGCATTTGTATTGCTAGGAAGTCTTTAGTCTGGAACAACCAGAACAGGATAATTAGTTTCGGACTACACTCGCGGCATTATCATCACCACGACGATACGTCGAACCAACCAGCCATCGCCTCCAGTACGCCAGATCGTGTCCGTGCAGTTAAGAAGACAGCTTGCTAATGTACGTCCGCAGCACCGGCAAAGCAGGGAATTATGCTAGGTGGTAATCAGAGCTCAGCAGGGCGCGCCTGTTTATCTTTTCTAACTTTGTTCTGTCTTGGGTGTTCATTGTCTGAGTTGTCACTAACGTAGCAGCAATTAATGTTGGGTTAGCTGTGTCTCTCTTAAGATTTTAGTTGCAAGGAATTGGGTCCACATACCACTTCGTCATAAACGTCACAATCTAGTTTAGGGACAACTTCACTTTCACAGCATTTATTTGAGTATCCAATTTGAGCCAATTTGATGTACTGTAAATGTTTCATGTGTTTTTGTTTATTATTTGGTGTTTAGTCTTAATAAATCATATTGTTATTTTGGACAGAACTTTCATTCTGTTAATCGGTAGAGCAACCATATCATTTCTGACTACGTTAATGAAACCTCCCTTTATTTAACTTATTTATCAAATTAAATTATTTCAGGTGCCAAACACTTTTCTACTCCACTTGGAGGGTCGATTACAGTCAGTTCGCGTATCTTTTTAATCCATGTGCAACAGCAAAAGTCGGAGTTGGAATAGGGGAGGCTTAGAGCATCATTTACATATGTAGATTCTAGAATAATTTAGTGTCAAATACACTGCTAGCCCCGGCGCCTCGCAATTAAAGCAAAGACGTTTTTCGTCGCGGCGAGATCTATTTACGAAATTTCAGTCACCAACTTTCTCTTCTGAATGCGAAAATATTTTGTTGAGCCCAACCTACATAGGTAGGGAAGATCATGAAAATAAAATAAGAGAAATCAGAGCTCGAACAGAAAGGTTTAGGTGTTCGTTTTTCCCGTGCGCTGTTCGGGGGTGCAATGGTAGAGAGGTAGTATGATTGTGGTTCGATGAACCCTCTGCCAAGCACTTAAATATGAATTGCAGAGCAATCATGTAGATATAGATATAGAAATTACCAAGCACTCTTGAAAAAGCTTCAACCACTCTTGTATTCCCAGATTTCCATGAAGCACACTCCCAACTGTTAGCGGCGGCACAAGTGTACGGGATAGGTTCCCAGGTTTCCGACCGGCTCGCAGACATCTTAAATAACAGCAGCGTCCTTGACGGCGAGTCTTCATCAGAGACAAGGGTATTATCAGGTGTGCTCCATGGAAGAGTGATGGGACCGTTGTTATTTAATTAATACATTAACACAGAATGAGATTTTCACTCTGCAGCGGAATGTGCGCTTATATGAAACTTCCTGACAGATTAAAACTGTGTGCCGGACCGAAACTCGAACTCGGGACCTTTGCCTTTCGCGAGCAAGTGCTCTACAAAGGCTAATGTCCCGAGTTCGACTCTCTCGCAGCACACAGTTTTAATCTGCCAGGAAGTTTCATATCAGCGCGCACTCCGCTGCAAAGTGAAAATATCATTCTGGAAACATCTCCTAGGCTGTGGCTAAGCCATGTCTCCGCAATATCCTTTCTTCCAGGAGTGCTAGTGCGTCATGGTTCGTCGAAGAGCTTCTGTAAAGTTTGGAAGGTAGGAGACGAGGTACTGGCAGAAGTGAAGCTGCGAGGAGGGGTCGTGAGTAGTGCTTGGATAGGTCACAGTCAGCCTTCGGCGGCGCAGCGGTTCGGACTGTGTTTGCGTCCCTGCCACACGTCTGCGTGAGAGGTGTTTACGTTAAGTGTGTAGCGGTGTGTCTCGGTATACATAGAACGAATCATGGCCTTGTCGTTCCGCAAATCGACACTGAAATTTAGTTTCGATAACGAATATGCTCGACCGAAGGCTTACGAGATCGAACGTTATTTACGAGGCGAGGTGAAAATCGAACCTGACGTTCTAGTTGGAATACACTTATCTATAGTAAGCAGCGTGGTCTATGTCAAGTTCATTACTAAGGGGCATGTGACGAACTACTTCTTCGACACCGACAAGGACTTCGTTTCTGTCATTCGGACGGGAATGTTGGAGCGGTAACATTTAAACACGCTGGCATGGGCCTCCGAATGATCCGCGTCCTTGAGCTTCCATTCTAAGTGCCAGAAGAATTGGTGACAGACGCCCTGCGTCCTTACGGAACGGTCCTATCCCACGTGGCTGAAAACTGGGCGAGTTTCAAGACGTATCCTATCCTCAATGGCGTCAGACAAATACGGATCGAACTCCGAAAACACGTCCCGTCATACCTGTACATCGCGGGGAGTAGGGCGATTGTCATTTACGACGGACAACCAAGGACGTGCTCTGGATGTGGGAAGGAGGGACACATACGTTCTGAGTGTGCTCAACGAAGGTTATTACAGCTGCCACGGGATGATCCACCCTTCACGCCGCATCCGACTGTGCTCCCCATGACTTACGTCGCCGCGTTACGTGATGACGTGGGCCGCGAGACAGACTCGTACCAGAACATGCAGACGGCGGTGGATCGTGGCGAGCCACAGAAAGACGACGTTGCGCTGGACCGCCTGCAGCAGTCACAGGACGCCCTCTCTTCGGTTCCGCTTGCGGCCCCTTCAGGTAAGGCACTTCGAGACGTCGATAATACGACGGCGCACAGTTCCGACGCCCCCCACGAACAACTGGAGACCATGCTGACCTCTGATTCCGAGGCCCGGCAACGTAAACAGCGATCACCAAAACGCCGGAAGAAGCGCCGCCTCACGGTGGAGAACGACCACTCTGATCTAGCAGACAAGGAGGAGGAGGAGGAGATTAGAGTTTAACTTCCCGTCGACAACGAGGTCATTAGAGACGGAGCGCAAGCTCGGGTGAGGGAAGGAAATCGGCCGTGCCCTTTCAAAGGATCCATCCCGGCATTTGCCCAAATCGATTTAGGGAAATCACGGAAAACCTAAATCAGGACGGCCGGAGACGGGATTGAACCGTCGTCCTCCCGAATGCGAGTCCAGTGTGCTAACCACTGCGCCACCTCGCTCGGTCTAGCAGACAACTCTGAGAAGTTTACGGGAACAGAACAGACGACCATGGATACAGAAGAACTGCCCAGCGTGGATGCAGCGGTGGGCAGCGGGACGGCGGTTCGACCAACCGCTGACGATACACCAGACACAGCGAAGGAGCTCGATAGACGGCAACAGGCTACTGAGGAGGCTACGGCGCCTGCACCGCACGACGACGATGGGACACTAGGGGAATGGTCGGAAGAGCCACCCCCGTGGGGAACAGATGATGCTGGACGAACTGCTCCCACGCACTCTTCCGGTGTAAGACCGGCAGAGTGCACGGAATGATAGACCATATGAGGGGACGGCGGGGGACGTTAGACCGACAGCAGCCTATGTACGGCAAAATTAGCGACCGTACGGTACCCTATCTACGTTGACCGCCATGCAACAACCTTATCGGATAGCGCCTGTTAACATCAATAGCATTGGGACGCCGGTAAAAATCAAGATGCTCAGTGACATGATAAAGGCTGCGAATTTAGACATAGCACTATTACAAGAAGTTTGGGTACTTTCCCCCTAGGACTTTTACGGTTACGACATTTACTGTTCCCAGTGTGACGAGAGAGGCGTTGGCACAGCTATACTATTAAAGGAAAGGATACGTGCAGACGAAGTAGAGTATTAGCCTTCTGCCCGTGGTACGGCCGTGACCATAGGTGGAATACGTTTGATCAACATATACGCACCGTCAGGCTCGGATAAGAGAAGGGACGGAGCAGATTTTTACGCCCATCAGGTTACACCGTTGTTCCAGGGACGATACGATGGTTACATACTCGGCGGAGATTTTAGTTGTGTGCTCGACAGAAAGGACCAACAACCAAACTATACTACTAGCCAAGAACTTAGGGAGCTGGTCAACGGGATGGAATTAGTCGATACATGAGACCTGAAGTATCGCAACCAACCAGGAAATACATTTTTTACTAGCCACTCCGCGGCCGTTTGGGCCGGATCTACGTTTCAAGGCCGTTAGCAATGTCGACGGTGGATGCAGAAATATGGCCGACAGCGTTTACAGACCACGAGGCATATATTTGTACCGTTAACCTTGATAGACAGCAGGTATGGAGACGGAGGGGTAATTGGAAGATGAACGTCTCCCACCTGCGAGATGCAGAATGCCGACGCATGGTGGAGGACGCCTGCCATGGCTGCCTCCGTCGACGAAATTCTTTTGGTTCTGTCCTGCAGTGGTGGATCGAGTGCGCGAAACCAGCTTTACGGAGGACGTTAATAGGTTATGGGAAGGAGGTTTCTCAATGGCACCGCACGACCACTGAGTTTTACTTTACGGCTCTCCGGGAACTGTTAGCTCAACCACCTACATCAGAACGCCAGACGGCCGTCCACCGAGTTAAGGCGAAGCTGGTACAACTTGCGACGCAGAGGATGGCAGGTACGATGATACGCGCGAGGTCGCAGGATTTCCAACCCAACGAGGTTCCCTCGATGCATTATGTGATAAAGGAAAGACGAAGAAGACGCAGAAATTTCAGATCGATCTCGGCAATGGCCGTCGTTTTACAACACAAAGGGGCATAGAACAGGCATTCACGGATCATTTTCGCAGATTCTATGCGAGCAACGGGGATGGTCAGAGGGAGCTGGGGAACGTCCTGGAAGAGATCCCAGACGCGACGAGTGTAAACGGAGAAGAGGGCGGGTTATCCGAAATTACGTGTGAAGAGCTGGAGGGAGCGATTACACGAGGTGCTTGCAACAAGTCCCCAGATCATGACGGATTCCCGTTGGAATAACCGAGCGAGGTGGTGCAGTGGTTAGCACACTGGACTCGCATTCGGGAGGACGACGGTTCAATCCCGTCTCCGGCCATCCTGATTTAGGTTTTCCGTGATTTCCCTAAATCGTTTCAGGCAAATGCCGGGATGGTTCCTTTGAAAGGGCATGGCCGATTTCCTTTCCAATCCTTCCCTAACCCGAGCTTGCGCTCCGTCTCTAATACCCACCATCACCACCACCCGTTGGAATTTTATCGTGCCTTTGTGACCATTGTGGCTATGTGGCTATGTATGTTTAATGAGCTTCTGCGGCAAGAAGAACTGGTTCACATTCAATTCACGCAAGGGCTCATGATACCGATACCGAAGCCCCTTGGTGGCAAACGGCCTTGTGATTATCGCCCCTTGATCCTCCTTAATAGTGACTACAAGATCTTCATGCGCGTTCTGGGAAGTCGTATCAAAAAGTCGCTAGAGAATCGAATACATGCCGATCAGACTTGTCTTGGAGGCATTAGTAATATCCACACAGCCTTGGGAGAACATCGTGACGTCGCCGCCCTCGCGGCTGCATGCCGCCTCCGGGGGCGATGGTTGCAGTAGATTTCGATCATGCTTTTGATCGCGTGGATGATGTGTACCTCGCGGCGGTAATGAACAGGATGGGTGTCTCGCCATTATTGACCAATGCTGTGATGCGGCTGTTGCACGGCGCCAGATCAGCGATGGTGGTCAACGGAGGGAGAACTGAGTATTTTAAGATCTTAAGATCAGTGAGACAGGGTTGCCCCTCGTCGATCCTCCTTTATGCGACCGCCTTAGAACCGAGCCTCGCAGGACTTCGCCGCCGTCTTACCGGGATCTCCCTACGGCATTTATCATTCAAATGCAGAGCATACGCGGATGATATTGTGTTCCTCGTACGGAATGAGAGGGAGACTCAAACAGCACTGGATTGGCTACAGACGTATGGGATGGCAGCTGGAAGTGTGGTTAACTACCGAAAATCACAATTCATGCATGTGGGGCGTGGACTAGAACCAGGTGGAAACCCTCCGCTGTTTGGGTATCACCTTTCATAAAGAGACAGCGAGAACGGCTGCGGACAACTACCGAAGACTGTTACTCAGAGTCCGCACGGCAGTACGACTAAACGCCCTACGGTCGATGGATATGCTTCAGCGAGTGTTACTCGTCAACCTTTATCTCGCGCCCATGATGTGCCACCTGACACACCTTCTCCCCTTGACGCGCAAGATGGCTACGAGGATTCAAGCGGCTTTTGGGTACTATGTGTGCCTGGGACAACTCTTTAAGGTGCAGTACAACACGCTTACCCTCCCAGCGCGAGAGGGGGGCGTTGGTTTAGTGAACGTGCACGAGAAGGCGCGTGCCATGTATATTAATACTATGCTCAAACGGTGGCGCAACAGGAATCACTCGCTTACGGGGACGATCATCGAAGGACTCGTACCAACATCGCATCTTCCTCCATTCAGTGTCGGCCATATTTCTCCCCCTTTAACGTATGTGCGCACGTTCATCGTGGAACACAGTACCGTTCGAGACCGTACCGACGACCCGACAGTCGACATCGAAGGACGTGTACCATCTGCTTCTTCGACAGATCACCCGGAATAGGGTGGAACGCAAACATCCAGCTGTTAATTGGCAGGTGGTGTGGCGCACGGTCCGCCACCCCCACCTACCTACATCAGTCAGATCAACACGGTACAGTGTCGTGAACCGAAAATACCGTACAAATGATAAAAAGTACGCAATACATTTGGCGGATTCGCCCTTGTGTCAGCAATGCGGCGTGCTGGATACGGACGACCATCGGCTGGTCTGCGGCGAGGCATCGGCTCTCTGGACTCTCGGAAGAAAGATAATAGCGTTCATTCGGCGCACTATCTATACAGCAGTCTGTTCTGACATAGTATTTTTTCCAGAGGAAACGTATTTTCCGCGTCATAAGACGAATGCAGTGGCGTGGATCACAGGTATGACGGTCCATTACATCTATAGAGACACACGTACGAATTTACTGAACGTCCTGGATTACTGGCAATACTTGCAAGACAGACACTATTACGGCTACAAAAGTACAAGGATTGGTATGCCAATTCCCAGTAACGGTCTTTGCGGAACCGCCATATACTTGCGGTGTGCCGGTGCGCAAAGATGAGCGGCGGTGCTTTCGTTGTGAAACCGACCAAGTAATCTGATCGACTAAGAACACTATGCCAGTATGCGACCTACGAAAAACTCACGCTTAAACAGTTAGCAAATGGATGTACTTCAAATTTTGTTTTCATATTCATAAATACTTTTCTTTAGGGTGCCGGAGGTGGCCTCACTTTGATTTTGTTGCTACGTCATGCTGCATGGTAGGACGGCAGCGAGGTTACTTCTAGGACAGTTATCATGTGTCAGGACTTACTATGTTTCTTTTGTGAATAATAAAGGTTTCCGTTTCTCCTACCTTACTTACCTATATTAATTTTAAAAAAAAGTTGGTAGAGCACTAGCCCGCGAAAGGCAAGGTCTCCAGTTCGAGTGTCGGTCCGGCAAACAGTTTTAATCTGCCACGAAGTTTCATTTCAGCGCACACTCTGCTGCAGAGTGAAAATCTCATTCTGTGTTAACGATCTGGCAGACAGGGTAAACAGCAGTCTGCGGTTGTTTGCTTATGATGCTTTGTTATTTGGGAATGTGTCGTCGCTGAACGACGTAAGAGGATACAAGATGACTTGAATTTCTGTCTATTGTGAAATGGCAGCTATAAATGTCAAAAAAATGTAAATTAATGCAGGTGACTTGGAAAAACAAACCTATAATGCTTTAACGCAGTAGTAGTATTCTACTGCCTCAAACACCCACGTCGATTAAATATCTAGGCGTAACGTTGCAAAGTAATATGAAACGGAATGAGCATGTATGAATTCTAATACAGAAGGGAGAATTTTAGGCAACTGTGGTTCATCTGTAAAGGAGACTGCAAGCAGGACACGAGTTGGTTGGCTGAACTGCGTGAAGAGACCAAACAGCGAGGTCGTCGTCCCATCGGATTAAGAAAGGCTGAGGAAGGAAGTCGGCCGCGACCTTTCGAAGGATTCATGCGAGCATTTGCCTGAAGATAGAACCGTCGTCCTCCCGCATGCCAGTCCAGTGTGCTAACCATTGCGCCTCCTCGCTAGGTGCAAGACACTAGTGCGTACCCATTGCTCTATTCGTGTGTTTTGGATCCACACCAGGCCTGACTAAAAGGAACACATCGAAGCAATTGTGAGGCGGGCTTATACGGGATAAATGACGAGGTTGTTTTCGAGGGACTCTATCGACAGAATTCAGAGAATCGTTATCTGAGCCTAGACTGTAGAGCGAATCTACTTCTGCCAACGTACATTCCGCATAAGGCCTAGGAGATGAGATTAATCCGATTAAGGCTCATATCGAGGCACATAGATAGCCGTTGTCCCTCGATCTATTTGCAAGACGAACAGAAAAGGGAATGACTAGTAGTGCTACAAGGTACCCTCCACCACGTACCATGCGGCGGCTTGCGGAGAATGTATGTAGATGTAGATAGCTAGTGATGAGCAAAATGAAATATGTAATGTTGATCAAAAATATTCTGACGGTCTGTGACTCAAAACAGCACTTCCAAAGCAGTCGCACAATACACTCTCTCACATAAATCAGTGCAAGGAGATGAAAAGTTGCATCTCTCAAATTAACACAGCCTACGTACCCGTGGTCTAGGGGTAGCGTCTTTGATTCATAAACAAAACGTTTTCAGTCCCGGGTTCGATCCCCGACACTGCCTAAATATTGATAAACTATCAGCATTGGCGGCCGAAGACTTCCGGCATAAGAAGTCAGCCTCATTCTGCCAACGGCCTTGTCAAAGAGGGCGGAGGAGCGGATAGAGGTTAAGGGCATTCTCTTGTCTTAGGGGTGGGAAATTGCCCCTAAAGGCGGAAGAATCAGCTATGATCAACGACATGAGGATACAGAAGGCAATGGAAACCATTGCATTAAAGACACGTAACGTGTATCCACAGGACATGTGGCCTGTAGTTGAAGAAGTGTCATGATGATCTCTCCATTGGCAAAAGATTCCGGAATAGTCCCCCATTCGGATCTTCATGAGGGGACTTCCAAGAGGGAGGTTACCATGAGAAAAAGACTGAATAATCAACGAAAGGATAACATTCTACGAGTCGGGGCGCTGAATGTCAGAAGCTTGAACGTGGTAGGGAAACTAGAAAATCTGAAAAGGGAAATGCAAAGGCTCAATCTAGATATAGTAGGGGTCAGTGAAGTGAAGTGGAAGGAAGACAAGGATTTCTGGTCAGATGAGTATCGGGTAACATCAACAGCAGCAGAAAATGGTATAACAGGTGTAGGATTCGTTATGAATAGGAAGGTAGGGGAGAGGGTCTGTTACTGTGAACAGTTCAGTGACCGGGTTGTTTTAATCAGAATCGACAGCAGACCAACACCGACAACGATAATTCAGGTATACATGCCGACGTCGCAAGCTGAAGATGAACAGATAGAGAAAGTGTATCAGGATATTGAAAGGGTAATGCAGTATGTAAAGGGGGACGAAAATCTAATAGTCATGGGCGACTGGAATGCAGTTGTAGGGGAAGGAGTAGAAGAAAAGGTTAGAGGAGAATATGGGCTTGGGACAAGGAATGAAAGAGGAGAAAGACTAATTGATATCTGCAACAAGTTTCAGCTAGTAATAGCGAATACCCTGTTCAAGAATCACAAGAGGAGGAGATATACTTGGAAAACGCCGGGAGATACGGGAAGATTTCAATTAGATTACATCATGGTCAGACATAGATTCCGAAATCAGATACTGGATTATACGGCGTACCCAGGATCAGATACAGACTCAGATCACAATATAGTAGTGATGAAGAGTGGGCTGAAGTTCAAGACATTAGTCAGGGAGGATCAATACGCTAAGAAGTGGGATACGGAACTTCTAAGGAATAACGAGATACGTTTGAAGTTCTCTAATGCTATAGATACAGCAATAAGGAATAGCGCAGTAGGCAACACAGTTGAAGAGGAATGGACGTCTCTTAAAAGGGCCATCACAGAAGTTGGGAAGGAAAACATAGATACAAAGAAGGTAGCTGCGAAGAAACCATGGGTAACAGAAGAAATACTTCAGTTGATTGATGAAACGAGGAAGTACAAACATGTTCCGGGAAAATCAGGAATACAGAAATACAAGTCGCTGAGGAATGAAATAAATAGGAAGTGCAGGGAAGCTAAGACGAAATGGCTGCTGGAAAAATGTGAAGACATCGAAAACGATATGATTATCGGAATGACAGATTCAGCATACAGGAAAGTGAAAACAACCTTTCGTGACATTAAAAGCAACGGTGGTAACATTAAGAGTGCAACGGGAATTCCACTGTTAAATGCAGAGGAGAGAGCAGATAGGTGGAAAGAATAGATTGAAACCATCTATGAGGGTGAAGATTTGTCTGATGTGATAGAAGAAGAAACACGAGTCGATTTAGAAGAGATAGGGGATCCAGTATTAGAATCGGAATTTAAAAGAACTTTGGCGGACTTACGGTCAAATAAGGCAGAAGGAATAGATAACATTCCATCAGAATTTCTAAAATCATTAGGGGAAGTGGCAACAAAACGACTATTCACGTTGGTGTGTAGAATATATGAATCTGGTGACATACCATCTGACTTTCGGAAAAGCATCATCCACACAATTCCGAAGACGGCAAGAGCTGACAAGTGCGAGAGTTATCGCACAATCAGCTTAACAGCTCATGCATCGAAGCTGCTTACAAGAGTAATATACAGAAGAATGGAAAAGAAAATTGGGAATGCGCTAGGTGACGACCAATTTGGCTTTAGAAAAAGTAAAGTCGTGAGAGAGGCAATTCTGACGTTACGGCTAATAATGGAATCAAAACACGGTCATAGGATTTGTCGACCTGGAAAACGCGTTCGACAATATAAAATGGTGCAAGCTGTTCGAAATACTGAAAAAAGTAGGGGTAAGCTGTAGGGAGGGACCGGTCATATACAATATGTACAACAACCAAGAGGGAATAATAAGAGTGGACGATCAAGAACGAAGTGCTCGTATTAAGAATGGTGTAAGACAAGGCTGTAGCCTTTCGCCCCTACTCTTCTATCTGTACATCGGGGAAGCAATGATGGAAATAAAAGAAAGGTTCAGGAGTGGAATTAAAATACAAGGTGAAAGGATATCAACGATACGATTCGCTGATGACATTTCTATCCTGAGTGAAAGTGAAGAAGAATTAAATGATCTGCTGAACGGAATGAACAGTCTAATGAGTACACAGTATTGTTTGAGAGTAAATCGGAGAAAGACGAAGGTAATGAGAAGTAGTAGAAATGAGAACAGCGAGAAACTTAACATCAGGATTGATGGTCACGAAGTCAATGAAGTTAAGGAATTCTGCTACCTAGGCAGTAAAATAACCAATGACGGACGGAGCAAGGAGGACATCAAAAGCAGACTCGCTATGGCAAAAAAGGCATTTCTGGACTGTGGGAAAACCGGAACAGAAGAGAATCGAAGTATTTGAGATGTGGTGCTATAGACGAATGTTGAAAATTAGGTGGACTGATAAGGTAAGGAATGAGGAGGTTCTACGCAGAATCGGAGAGGAAAGGAATGTGTGGAAAACACTGATAAGGAGAAGGGACAGGATCATAGGAGATCTGCTAAGACATGAGGGAATGACTTCCATGGTACTAGAGGGAGCTGTAGAGGGCAAAAACTGTAGAGGAAGACAGAGATTGGAATACGTCAAGCAAATAATTGAGGACGTAGGTTGCAAGTGCTACTCTGAAATGAAGAGGTTAGCACAGGAATGGAATTCGTGGCGGGCCGCATCAAATCAGTCAGTAGACTGACAACCAAAAAAAAAAGCGTAAGTGAACGGATTTCTGAAGGTAACAAGTTAGACTAACTGGTGTTAGCTTCTCGGCTATAGCGATCTGCTATGCTGTGGGGCAGTTTCCCCAGTCACGTAACTATCAGTTCAGTGCGAACGCAGTGGCTACCTACCCCAACAAGCATTCAGTAGTGCTCCAGTATCTCCAGTACGTGAAATGTAATATTTCAGTCACACAGTCTCACAACATGTAACATACCAGTGACGAGTGACTTAGCAGCACATTCATCTTACCTGTTTCAGTACCTGAAAAAGTAGGTAATGTGCAAAGAGGTTACACTTAATTTTATCTTAAGCCTCCAACCAAGGCTCACTGACTATAAACTTAATATACCTAACTACTGGAATTACTTACATCTCTGTCTTGAATTTGACTAGGATTGCGACAACACGATATCGCTCCCTGGTTTGAGACACATTTGCGTAAAGACTAAAGAAATAGTTACTTTCAGGGAAATTATTACGCATCACTTGCAGTAATACATTTACTGTTCCTCGTAAGCAAGATACAAATAACAGTCTCTCGATTAGAATCTTACCCTCATTACTACACGCAAATAGCGAGCTTCTATCATCTCAAAAGTAATTCATCATCATCCACAGTAAACAGACCTTGCGCTTCATGCACCTTTAACAGGGAAGATTTGAAGGTATAATAACTTGAAACGCCCAAGAAAGTGGTACAGGCATGCGTTTTCAAATACACGGATATGTAAACAGGCAGAATACGTCTCTGCGGTCACGAACGCCTATATAAGAAAACAAGCGTCTGGCGCAGTTGTTAGATCGGGAACTTCTGCTACAATGGCAGGGTATAAAGATTTGAGAGGGTTTGAACGTGGTGTTACAGTCGGCGCACGAGCGATGGGACACAGCATCTCCGCGGTAGCGATGAAGTGGGGATTTTCCCGGATGACCATTTACAGTGAATATCAGGAATCCGGTAAAACAAAAAGTCTCCGACATAGCTCCGACCGGAAAAGGATCCTGCAAGAAAGGGACCAGTGACGACTGAAGAGAATCGTTCAACGTGACAGAAGTGTAGCCCTTCCGCAGATTGCTGCAAATTTCAATGCTGGGTCATCAACAAATCTCAGTGTATGAACCATTCAACTAAACATCATCGATATGGGCTTTCACCCACTCGTATACTTGAGTACTGCGTGAGGCAAAGCTATACGCCTTGCTTGTGCCTGACATTCAACAGGAAACATGCTGTCTGTTGGGATGAGTCTCTTTTCAGATCGTAGCGAGCGGATGGACGTGTACTGGTATGGAGACAACCACATATAACCTGCACAGCAGCGGGGGAATGTTCAAGCGAGTGGAGGCTCTTTAATGGTGTGGGGTGTGTGCAGCTGGAGTGATATTGGACCCATGATATGTCTAGATACTACTCTGACAGGTGACACGTACATAACCATACTGTTTGTTCCCTTGCGTCCATTCATGTCCATTGTGCATTCCGACAGACTTGGGCAATTCCAACAGGACAATGCGACAACCCACACGTCTATAATTGGTCCAGAATGGCTCCAATATCGATCTTCTGAGTTTAAACACTTCCGCTGGCCACCAAAATCCCCAGACATGAACATTTTGAGCATATCTGGGATACCTTGCCACGTACTCTCCCCATCGAACTCTTACGAATTTATGGAGAACCGTGCAGGATTCATGGTGTCAGTTCCCTCGAACCATACTTCAGACATTAGTCGAGTCCTTGCCCGCGGTGTTGCTGCACTTCTGCGTGATCACGAGGGACCTGCAAGATGCAGGTGTATCAGTTTCTTTGACTCTTCAGTGTAAATTGCAATGGAATTAAATGATGCTGTAACTAGTCTCACGATACTTAATGCTTACACAACCTCTTGAAAATGGTCGTCTTTCATGCCTTGCAGATGGTTCTCCTTAATACACATATTTAAAAAAATGTTTGCATCGCCCCGGTTCCCAGAACTCGTGTAGATAGACATTGACTGTGGGTATTGTATCCCTTTGTTCGTTCAGAGATATCATTAAACGCACCCAAAGATGTAAACAACAATACATGAGCTGTGCGTATTAGACGGAATGGGTCCGACAGCCGATCAGTGGCAGTCATTTCACCAGGAAGGAGGTACACGGCTCGTGTTGTCTGTAGTTCAACCATGCCTAGACGGTCAAAACCGCGGTTCCATCAAGTCTGTATTGTTACATTGTTCGAGGAAAGACTCTCAACAAGGGGAGATTCCAGGCGTCTCGGAGTGAACCAAAGCGATGTGGTTCGGAAATGGAGGAGATACAGAGAGATAAGAACTGTCGATGACATGCCTCGTTCAGGCCACCCAAGGGCTACTACTCCAGTGGATGACCGCTACCAACGGATTACGGCTCGGAGGAACCTTAACTGCAACGCCACAATGTTGAATGATGCTTTTCCTAGCTAATAGATGTCATTGAATTTCATTTAGCGGAAAACCAGAGCATCACAGATTTTTTAAAGACGATTACAGAATTTCTGTGGAGACCAAGCAGTGAACAAAAGCACGGTGAGCCGCTGGTCGAGGCTTCTGTCATCATCGCAACAAAGTCGTGCAAACCTTTGCGGTCTCCCTGTGAATCCTGCAATAGTGGAACTTGCGGACACTGTCGTTCGAGATTACCGATAGATCACAGCCAACACCTCGCTGCTCAACTGGACGTCTGTGTAGGTAGTGCCGCTACAGTCATCCGTCAGTTGGGGTACTCTAAGGTGTGTACCCGTTGGGTCCCTTGACGCCTAACAGAACACCATAAAGAGGACCATCTGGTCAGGATTTCGTGCGCGTTACGAGGCTGATTAGTTCATCACCTCGGGCCGGAAAGAAAACGGCAATCCAAGCCGAGGAGCTACATCACTTCTTCCCTCAAGAAAACGCTCAAACCCACACTCTCACCCGGGGTTAAAGTCATCACGATGCTCATTTGGTGCTCTTAAATGGTTATTCCGTTCAATGTGTCCCTCACTGTGCAACGCTCAACTCTGAAGTATATTATGCTACCCTCTGGTAACTGAAGAAACAACCTCAGCATGTTCGTCGTCACCAAATTGCCAACGAATTTCTTCTCCTCCATGGCAACGCAAGGCCTCACACAAGTCTGTACACCCAAGACGAGCTCACAAATCATCATTGCACCGTTCTTCTTCATCCATCCTACTGCCCGCATCTGTCGTCTTCCAAGTTCCGACTGTTTGGCCCAATAAAGGATGTTCTCCGCGGGAAGCAGTACGTAGATAATGGGGAGGTTATTGATGCATCAAGTCGTTGGCTCCGACGTCGACCACTAGAGTGTTGCCGTGCCAGAATACGGGCCTTCCTAGCATGGTAGCATAACGCACCGGACTGAATGGAGATTACCTTTAAAGACAGGGTTTAGCAGCCAAAAGAATGTATTAGAATCCCGAAAAAATTGAATCTGCTTTCAGGAATAGATCTGTCGAATTATTTACTGAACACCCCTCGCATTTCAAAAACAGCATCCAATCAAACAGATAGTGATGTTTAATTAAGTATGTAATGGTCATGGACAGAGCTCTAAAGGTGACGCCTTTAATGTAGTTACAGTCATATAGAGATTCTCGTGACAGCTTGAAAATGTCCCGTATATTCTATAATAATGCATATTAGATAAGTGAATAGCTTCGTGAAAACAACAGGCTGTAGTAAAATGACCTATTAGCTTCTCTCTTGCAGTGATCTTTTGTGCCAAGGGGCAGTTTCCAAAATCATATACTCATCAGATCAGAGTGAATTCAGTAGTTAACTAGCTTATAAATTAGTTAACAATATTCCAATATCTCCCAAGCGTGAAGTAACAATAATGCAGTACACCTTTATTACCGTATATAACATACTAGCGACACAGTAACACTCTTCGTCTTACCTTATTTAATTCCTGAAGACGTAGCTAGCAGTCAAAGAGATCGTACTTAGGCCGGCTGCTGTGGACGAGCGGCTCTAGGCGCTTCGGTCTGGAACCGCACGACCGCTACGGTCGCAGATTCGAATCCTGCCTACGGCATGGATGGGTGTGATATCCTTACATTACTTAGGTTTAAGTAGTTCCAAGATCTAGGGGACTGATGACCTCAGATGTTAAGGCCCATAGTGCTCAGAGCCATTTGAACTTAGTTTGATCCTTACCCTCCAACCGACGTTCACTGAATGTAAGTGTAAACTTGATAAGAAATACTTTCTCCTCAACCCTCATTTTAAAATCGCTACAACAGAATGTCTATTTGAGCAAACATTTAGATAAACCATGAGTAAAAGGAATGTTCTTTCTGGTAAATCACTATGTAACATGTGTTGTTGATAATGAATGTATTATACATTCTAAGAATGGATACAAATATAAGCTCTTGATTATAGTCCTACACATATTACTCTTCACAAAAACAAGCTTCCACCATTGCAAAAGTAAACCAATGTCATTAAACGAATATCATTCACACAAAGTAGAGCTTGCACTTCATGCGTCTTAATCATGGAAGAAATGAAGATGTAATAGAATGCTATGAAATTAAATGATACGGTAATCAGTCTCCACATACTTAATAATTCACACTTGGGTAGCCTCTTCAACTGCATGTGTTTACGTGGAAGTATTTTGGTGCGCAGACTGACACAAATCGTTATCCCGACTATCCTCTGATTGGCTAACCCATTTCGAGACAATATACATAGAAATGATCCTGTTGGTAAACCTTCATTGCGCAGAGTGTTCAACGGCTCTCCGTAATTTTGTGAGACGAGTATAGCCCTCAAAGACGCCTCAGAAAGCAGGCAAAAATGAACACATCAGTGTACCGCATACGACGGCCTTTCCAACTAGGTAACACGTGAGATTCTCAACCACCAAAGCACGTTTTTTGACTGACCGTCAGCCGCCTCATAACTCCCAAGACAATTCCGATGCAGTGGTTGAACAAAGAGTTTACAAAATTATCTTCATCGACATAAAGTGACCCAGTTTAGCCGGAACACTGTTTATTTTTATGCCTTGCACTTCAGGATTTGCCCGTACTGGGCGCGGCCAATAGAGCTGAAACCGTAACAGCGTTGTTTATTACAGAGGCAGACAGTAATCAGGGGTCTGGACAAGGTGAGCAGTGTTTTACTGGTTAAGCCGTTTTATCAAAACAACAGAAATGATTCCAGAAAGGTTTGTTGTTCTACACTCACATTTTTGTCAGAGGACTCTCTCAAGAAGGCCGCGCGGGATTAGCCGAGCGGTCTGAGGCGCTGCAGTCACGGACTGTGCGGCTGGTCACGGCGGAGGTTCGAGTCCTCCCTCGGGCATGGGCGTGTGTGTTTGTCCTGAGGATAATTTAGGTTAAGTAGTGTGTAAGCTCAGGGACTGATGACCTTAGCAATTAAGTCCCATTAGATTTCACACACATCTGAAAATTTTTTTCTCTCCGGAAGCAAAAGTTTAATTATAACCTCCCTATATAGTGAAGGTGATTCAGTTTTTCTGAGATAGTTGTAAAATAAATGTTACAGATCTTGTACATGGTAACATAGGCAGTAACGAAATAAAAGGACATACACTTTCAAAGAAGCTTTAAATGGAGAATTCTCCGAAGAGTTTCTGACTGAAACTAGGATTAAACTGTGTGAACTACTGTCCCCTATTCTTTTCAACTGAGTAGCAGATTAAGGTCAGCAAAAGAGAATATGAAAAGGAATTATCCGTGAATGGGTTGCTAAACAATATGAGGTTAATAAAACGGTCAACTGCCTTGCTTTTCCCGATGACATGGCGAGATGTGGAACAGATAAACTTGCTGAAGAGAGACCAATGAAAAGCTATCCTACAAATTCTTTCGAGAAGTCAATGTAAATAACTTACATCCAAATAACGCCACATCACCTAGCGAAAAGATAACGATAAAATGGGAGAAAATGAAAAGCTTCGGATAGCTGCGTGAAGTAACATAGATGAATGCTAGCAAAAAAGAAAACGACGACAGCACAAGAGAGAAGACAGCCGCTGCTTTTCGTAGGATGCGTGAAGGCGACTCTAATGAACTCAAGCACGTCGATCAAAACGGAATGTCTGTACGCAAGTGAATGCCTCAAAATTATGGGAAAGGCTGATCTGGATTGATGCTACCTGATTAACGAGGCAGATTTTTGATCTCCTATACAACAGACTTAAAATCATATGCTCAAGAAAATAGTGAAAGATCTAAAGAGGACTGGACTGAATGAGGAAGGTTTCTCTAACCGATCAGTCAGCAACCACCGTAAGGATTTCGACAATGGGCTGGACAGCGGATGGATAGAGCAGAGAAGACAGGCAGCAAGAGAAGGAATGCAGCGCTTTCAGGCTGAAAAAAAGGCTTCGAGAAATGCTTTACGTTTCTTTACCCTAGAGTAGCGGATGGAGATTTCGACACCTCTGCCTCCCCTGAAGAAACTTTCAAACGTCAAGATCTTTAGTAAACGTTTTATTAGAATTATATAACCGGTTCCAATAAGACTATGTTGTTCTCTTCGGATAATATATCTGTGGCAGCACAACCTGGCCGAGACCGGTTATCTAAATTTAATAAATTCTATACTAGAGTTCTCGGCGTTTTAATGTTTCTTCGTGGTCCACACTATAGCACATCGCTCCCATGCTAGTGCAATGTCAGGAATATATAAGAACACGTAATGTGTATCCACAGGACTTGTAGCCAGTAAGTGAAATCAAGCAAAAGATTCTGGATTTATTCCCCACCCGGACCGCCTGGAAAGGGCTACCAAGTGGGAAATTTCCATGAGAGGAAAGAAAACGAAATATCCAACTAAAGATTAGTACTCCACGAGGCGGAGCGTTGAATAACAGAAGTTTGAGCATAGCATGAAAGCAAGAAAATCTTCAAGGCAATTCTAGATGAAGAGTCTAATGTAGAGGGAGTCAGTAAAGCGAAATGGAAAGAAGACAACAATTGCTGGTCAAGTGAATATACGGTGACACCACCAGCAGCAGAAAATACTATAACTGAAGTAGGATTCATATAAATAGAAAGATGGACAGAGCGTGAGTTATTCTGAACGGTTTAGTGATAGTATTGTTCAAATAGTTCCAATGCCTCTGTGCACTATGGGATTTAACTTCTAAAGTCATCAGTCCCCAAGAACTTAGAACTACTTAAACCTAACTAACCTAAGGACATCACACACATCCATGCCCGATGCAGGGTCCGAACCTGCGACCGTAACAGTCACGGGATTCCAGACTGTAGCGCATAGGACCGCACGGCCACCCCGGCCGGCGATAGTATTGTTCTCATCAGAATTTACAACATACCTACGCCAACATCAGTAGTGCAGGTATACAAGCCGATGTCACAAACAGAAGATGAAGAGGTAAGAGAGGTTTATGGACAGGTAATTAAGTATGTACAGTACACTCCTGGAAATTGAAATAAGAACACCGTGAATTCATTGTCCCAGGAAGGGAAAATTTCATTGACACATTCCTGGGGTCAGATACATCACATGATCACACTGACAGAACCACAGGCACATAGACACAGGCAACAGAGTATGCACAATGTCGGCACTAGTACAGTGTATATCCACCTTTCGCAGGAATGCAGGCTGCTATTCTCCCATGGAGACGATCGTAGAGATGCTGGATGTAGTCCTGTGGAACGGCTTGCCATGCCATTTCCTCCTGGCGCCTCAGTTGGACCAGCGTTCGTGCTGGACGTTCAGACCACGTGAGACGACGCTTCATCCAGTCTCAAACATGCTCAATGGGGGACAGATCCGGAGATCTTGCTGGCCAGGGTAGTTGACTTACACTTTCTAGAGCACGTTGGGTGGCACAGGATACATGCGGATGTGCATTGTCCTGTTGGAACAGCAAGTTCCCTTGCCGGTCTAGGAATGGTAGAACGATGGGTTCGATGACGGTTTGGATGTGCCGTGCACTATTCAGTGTCCCCTCGAAGATCACCAGAGGTTTACGGCCAGTGTTGGAGATCGCTCCCCACACCATGATGCCGGGTGTTGGCCCTGTGTGCCTCGGTCGTATGCAGTCCAAATTGTGGCTCTTTCCTGCACGGCTCCAAACACACATACGACCATCACTGGCACCAAGGCAGAAGCGACTCTCATCCCTGAAGACGACACGTCTCCATTCGTCCCTCCATTCACGCCTGTCGCGACACCACTGGAGGGGGGCTGCACGATGTTGGGGCGTGAGCGGAAGACGGCCTAACGGTGTGCGGGACCGTAGCCCAGCTTCATGGAGACGGTTGCGAATGGTCCTCGCCGATACCCCAGGAGCAACAGTGTCCCTAATTTGCTGGGAAGTGGCGGTGCAGTCCCCTACGGCACTGCGTAGGATCCTACGGTCTTGGCGTGCATCCGTGGGTCGCTGCGGTCCGGTCCCAGGTCGACGGGCACGTGCACCTTCCGCCGACCACTGGCGACAACATCGATGTACTGTGGAGACCTCACGCCCCACGTGTTGAGCAATTCGGCGGTACGTCCACCCGGCCTCCCGCATGCACACTATACGCCCTCGCTCAAAGTCCGTCAACTGCACATACGGTTCACGTCCACGCTGTCACGGCATGCTACCAGTGTTAAAGACTGCGATGGAGCTCCGTATGCCACGGCAAACTGGCTGACACTGACGGCGGCGGTGCACAAATGCTGCGCAGCTAGCGCCATTCGACGGCGTGTGTCCGCTGTGCCGTGCGTGTGATCATTGCTTGTACAGCCCTCTCGTAGTGTCCGGAGCAAGTATGGTGGGTCTGACACACCGGTGTCAATGTGTTCTTTTTTTCATTTCCAGGAGTGTATGATGATAATGAAACAACCGTGGAGGAGTGGTACTGGATGGTAAGGAAAGAAACAGGAGAAATCGTTACCGCAGAATATGGACTTTATAGTAGGAACGAGACAGGAGACGACTGATTGATTACTGCAACAGATTTCAGCTAGAAATAGCGAATACTCGTTCAGTATTCACAAGAGGAGGATTGATACTACGCAGCTCTGCAAAACTTCAATAAAAGTAACACAACAACAGTGACTACTCAGTGTAAAGAAATGAAAGTGTGGGAGCATGTTGCCAAGGGTCTTCCTGTGATACACAGAAAGTTGCACCTCATATGGCGAAGGGTCGACGTGAGTAAAGCATTAAATGGGTCTGGCTCCGCAACACGAGGCAGTTGAAGGAACGGGTTTGTCAAACAGTGAGCAGTTAGGTGCACTGTGGTAGTGGTCTTCGTTACAACATGGCCCAGAGACAACCTCTGGATGAAGTAACGCATGGAAGAATCATCGGGACGGTGGAAGAAGGACAAAGTGTCACTACTGTAGCCTAGCGGTTTGGCATTCCTTGCAGCATTGCTTTACGTGCACAAGAAACGTTTCGAATGACAGCCACTGCTGCTCGAACAGTACGAGTAGTTAAGCAAACCCATGCACCATAGTGGCATTGCCACTGACTGCCAATTAATTTTTTTTAACTGACGATCAGTACGTTGTGTTCCTTTGATCCCAGCACAGCGGCAGTATCGGCTGCTGTCAGAACGTAGGGACCGGACCAACAAGGAGTAGAGCAGCGTGCTGGAAGTAGAGCAGCGTGCTGGACGTACTCTCATATGGGGAGATTTAGGAAAACATTGATGAACATGATCGTTTTGATAGACAAGGTGTATGGTTTAGAGAGACATAATGTTGCGTGGGCGAATTGATCTCCAAGTTTTGAACATTGTACACTCATCAGTCAATATTATTGTGACCCTATACTCCTTGCCCATGGACTCTTTAGAGGGATTTGTTCAGGCCTGACTTTATTTTTATGGATACCCAAGTATCAAACGCGATAATGGTGGAGCTCTTTGAACGAGAGGAAATTCAGCGAATTGACTGGCCTGCCCGTTTCTCCGACTTAAATTCCATGGTGCACGTGTGGAATCCGTTGTGGAGACGCTTGGTAGCACTTCCACATGCGTTGACTGTTGGTGCTTCATTACTTTATTGATGGCTGTGATTTTGAGAAACTATACAACACGTTTCAGTATACAATTTAGTCGCCCATTGCAAATATATTTTTAAGTCGCTTCAACTGTTTTGACGCATTAATTTGTCTTCCTCAGAAGCCTACAAAATTTGGGCTATTATAGATCTTTCGACACTGTCTTTACATTTGTGTAAAGTATAAGAAGTTGTAAGAAGTATGTTACAGAAACTTACTTATAGTTCGTCCAGCAGATGTCAATATCTTCTTCATAGAAGCATAATGCCATAGCATGTCCAATGATGTACGTGTTGTCCGTGATTATTGTAAACACAGATTGAGAATTTGCGGTAAGTGAATTATACCTATGTGCAAGTTAATCTGTTATACTAGCAGCAAGTAAAATATATAAAACATATAAAAATATAACTATGATCTAAAGAAGTTATACATAAAAGTTTGAAAAAATCATGGATCATAATTCTACTACATAAAATAAATGGCCTAATGTTTACACTTTATTAGAGACGCTAGGTAATCATTTTTAATTCTAGTTGATAACTCAATAAATCTCTTATTAAGTGTGAAATTAGCTCATTCCTTTCATGTATTGAAATGTGTGCATTCCTTTTCAAGTGTGCTGTTTACTGCTCCATTATATACTGTACCGTAGTTATACTTTTTATATGCTTTTGCATTTGTCGCTCCTATCACAACAGCTTGTCGTGTACATAGATGTGATTCAGTTACTGTAAACTGTCAATCTCTATTTACAGTAATTATATACAACACATACGATTTGTATATTTTACAATACACACAGTATGTATATTTTTGAAGATACGAAGGCATTGTGCTTTTATACAGAGACATTCGCATCTGGTAAGCAAATATTTAGTATGTTTCTGCAAAGTGCTTTTTATACTTTACATAAGCGTATAGGCACACTCTAAAGTTTCATAACATTCTTAATTTTGTAGGCTGCTGAAGATGACAAATTAATGTGTTGTCAGTGATTACTGACTTTTATTCTTAAATATTGATAATTCATATAGAAGTTTAATGCACCTCTTTAATGCGCAGCATTCATCAATAAACTTCTTGGTACTAGGAGCATACAGAGTTCTAGTAGAACACTAAATGATTTCATGAAGGAAATTGAATATGTGACAAAGCACAATTGGCTCACATCATGCTACTTCATCGTCACTCCTAATATTTAAGTTAAAGCATATATAATCTATTTTAAGTAATACTGTTATTCAAATATTAAGGGTAATATAATGGTAGTGAACACATGTTACACTAAACGCTAATTTTGGATAAACAGAAATCCTCTTTAAAACCATATTATTGATGCCATACCGTTTGCAGTTCTGATCCTGTCGTAAGAAGGAGTTTCGCTAGAAATGCAGTTGTTCAGAAGTTATTGTTATTAAAAATTGGGTACAGACAGCTTTCCATAAAAACATTAATAGTTAATATGTTAAACTTAGAAAGACTCCATCCACTACAATGAGTAATATCACTTGATTTCAGTAATGTAATCAAATTTTTCCAAACTTATTTAGTTAGTCAGATAACGTAAATAAAAATTTCAACTAGCTCAAACTTTCAGAACGGATTATGATCAAAGTACTGTAACATTCCAAGATATATTCACATGCTTTTGTTAATGTGAAGTTTCTGCTGAGGTGACACCAATATTATATGACAACCTTCACTACCTAATAATTACATAATTTTCCATAACTAAATTTCAACATTCAGCATGGATGCCACACCTGTATTCCAGTGAAGCCCAGTGCGTACACACAGTTTGGTGCTTTATATTTTAATAGCTACTCTCATACCCAAAATTTGTTGAACCAGACTTGACCGTAGTTTCAACTGCCAGTTAGGAATGAACATTTCATTTACATGATTTTCAAACTTAGCAACCAAACGTGCTTAATATTCTAGCTTGAGTCTTTATAAGGCCGACTCTTGCCCCATTTCAGACTCTCTACGTCCATTCTTAGCTTTGACTTCACATCAGTCAGTACGTGATGAGTCTCAGCTTTGCTTTCACACGTGTTAGCTTTGCATCGGTAGCGTCACTGGATTACGTTCGTTATTCCTTGTGCACCACGTTTAGGTTACAGAAATGTATGCAGTACGTCTCGTATATGTGTTTATTTACATTAGCTCCGGGAACCATTAAATAGCAATACCGTGTGATCAATACCGTGTGAACTCATCTGAATATTGTGAGCAGCATCTGTTAGAATGCGAGTAAGTCACTTTGAGTTAATGTACAATGTATGTCATGGGAAGATCATTAATATTTTGTGTGTCTCTAATTTACTTCAGAACAGCTTAGATGGTTGTTAATGAACTGCTGTTGCCAGTTTTAGTAATGATTTATATGATTTACAATAGTCAGTTGTTTAAAAACTAGCGGAAAACGTGACATCTAATCTTATTTTCTGAGATCTACAGGAAATCAGTGACATAAATAACAATGAGAAGCATTTTCTGTGTGAAATTGCAAAGCAACTGTTTGATTTTTAATTTAGTTGGACATACAATCACGTCACATAAGTTTTCAGATGGTGAATTAATGACCACACGTCAAAAGGCTCAAAACAGAATCAAATGTGATTCCAACCTCACTGACTACTACATCTTGCCAACTACACTCCTGGAAATGGAAAAAAGAACACATTGACACCGGTGTGTCAGACCCACCATACTTGCCCCGGACACTGCGAGAGGGCTGTACAAGCAATGATCACACGCACGGCACAGCGGACACACCAGGAACCGCGGTGTTGGCCGTCGAATGGCGCTAGCTGCGCAGCATTTGAGCACCGCCGCCGTCAGTGTCAGCCAGTTTGCCGTGGCATACGGAGCTCCATCGCAGTCTTTAACACTGGTAGCATGCCGCGGCAGCGTGCACGTGAACCGTATGTGCAGTTGACGGACTTTGAGCGAGGGCGTATAGTGGGCATGCGGGAGGCCAGGTGGGCGTACCGCCGAATTGCTCAACACGTGGGGCGTGAGGTCTCCACAGTACATCGATGTTGTCGCCAGTAGTCGGCCGAAGGTGCACGTGCCCGTCGACCTGGGACCGGACCGTAGGATTCTACGCAGGGCCGTAGGGGACCACACCGCCACTTCCCAGCAAATTAGGGACATTGTTGCTCCTGGGGTATCGGCGAGGACCCTTCGAAACCGTCTCCATGAAGCTGGGCTACGGTCCCGCACACCGTTAGGCCGTCTTCCGCTCACGCCCCAACATCGTGCAGCCCGCCTCCAGTGGTGTCGCGACAGGCGTGAATGGAGGGACGAATGGAGACGTGTCGTCTTCAGTGATGAGAGTCGCTTCTGCCTTGGTGCCAATGATGGTCGTATGCGTGTTTGGCGCCGTGCAGGTGAGCGCCACAATCAGGACTGCATATGACCGAGGCACACAGGGCCAACACCCGGCATCATGGTGTGGGGAGCGATCTCCTACACTGGCCGTACACCTCTGGTGATCGTCGAGGGGACACTGAATAGTGCACGGTACATCCAAACCGTCATCGAACCCATCGTTCTACCATTCCTAGACCGGCAAGGGAACTTGCTGTTCCAACAGGACAATGCATGTCCGCATGTATCCCGTGCCACCCAACGTGCTCTAGAAGGCGTAAGTCAACTACCCTGGCCAGCAAGATCTCCGGATCTGTCCCCCATTGAGCATGTTTGGGACTGGATGAAGCGTCGTCTCACGTGGTCTGCACGTCCAGCACGAACGCTGGTCCAACTGAGGCGCCAGGTGGAAATGGCATGGCGAGCTGTTCCACAGGACTACATCCAGCATCTCTACGATCGTCTCCATGGGAGAATAGCAGCCTGCATAGCTGCGAAAGGTGGATATACACTGTACTAGTGGCGACATTGTGCATGCTCTGTTGCCTGTGTCTATGTGCCTGTGGTTCTGTCAGTGTGATCATGTGATGTATCTGACCCCAGGAATGTGTCAATAAAGTTTTCCCTTCCTGGGACAATGAATTCACGGTGTTCTTATTTCAATTTCCAGTAGTGTATGTTAATTTTGTCTCTCAATGTAGTAAGAGTGGAAAACTGCAGTATGAAACTTACATACTCATGTTTGCTAAGTTTTTGTCTCTCTTGTGTATTAGAAGTGCATATGAATAGTATAGTCTGTCTATTGTGTTAATGCTCGGTAACAAGTAACGGAAAGACCATTAATTATGAAAACCACAATTTCCTTATTGAAATGATAGTAAGAAGCAACCTGTTATTGGATTCCAATTAACTTTCATTTTAAATAGTAAAGTATTTAACTGAGAGAGACTTAACGTATATCCAATTAATGATTCTGCAGTGAATAGTAATAATAACGTTATAAAGACCATTCAGTTTGTGTAATCCCTTAAAGTAATAGTGTGTTTCTGTATCTGTTATAAATTTGCAAATAGTTTGTGCTACTCCAGTTGTTAGCTTCAATCTTAAAACATACGTATGTGTCAAGAGTTCACTGCACTCGCGTGTGACAAAGTATAGGTTGTGTTTATCCATTAAAGTTACTAATAACTGTTTTCTTGAACGAGAATGTTAATCATTCTCTTGCATAGTTAGGCTGACGATCGTTTTCTTTACCCGTTAAACAGTACAGATAGGCAATATTTTGTTTGTTACTGTTCAAATATTTCCGTAATTCTGACTTTCACTTCTGATAAGCCACCTCCTGTAGGTACAACACGGTCAACACAACCAAATTCCTCTCAGAGGGTAACACTGCTCTGTTGCATTATACCATAATTGCTTTAATAAGATTGTTTTATTTCACAACCTGCTTTAAGGTTATGGTACAACAGCAGTAGCAAATTGCAGGAGACGGTAGTGTTATACGTTCTTGACTGAAGTCAGCTCATTACGTCCAACCTAAAAGGTAACTAACGCTCACGACCATATAAATGCGTATCTAAAGCAAACCTGATTTGCATCCTCGTAGCGGCGCTGCTAGCGCCTCTCGTGCGCTACTTGCGGGAAATTTCAATAGACGTCGTATTTTTCTGTCGGTGAGCAGGGTGTTTTGCAACTTCAGAATACGTTCTGAGCAGCTATTCTTAAGTGATGTAGAACATTCCTTCCTGTCTTACGGTAGAGTGTACTACACGTAAGGGTCGCCCAGTGACGAACCAATAAGCTGGGACGTAAAAGGGAGTAATTTTGATTGCCCCAGCTTCTTATTCGAATCACCTTCCGCTTTGATATCTCCTCCTCCTGTTGACGACTTGCCTCCTGCAGAAGGAACCTTGACGTGATAACATTTCCCCGTGCTTACTCGACGCTAGTTGGAAGGCCCTCGCTGCTGGCGTCTCTCCTTCTCCCTTCCCCCACCTCCCCCCATTCCCCATCCCCTCTGAGAGGGAACTTTTTAATTCCCGGGATAGGCGACCATCGGCGAAGCCAGCCTGTTGCTCGTTTAAAAATAGCCGGCGAGCTGGGAACCAGAGCGAGAGGGGGGGGATCGAGAGGAGCTGGAGGATGGCTCTTAGAAATGCGCTAACGAAGCAGCTCCTTTGGTGGGCTTAACGGAGCGGGCGAATTTAACTAAGAGGCTGGAGACGCCGCCGGGATTTGCCAGCAGTGGAGACGGAGTGCGAACGCGGCAGCATCAACACGGCTCCGAAATCTATGACGTCACCAGCGCCCGATGCAGCAGTTCGGGGCGTAGGTGGCGGAGATAGGGAGGAAAGGGAAGACACTTTTCTGCATCTACAACAACGAACACCTGTATCTTATTTTTCTGCATCTACTTCAACAAACACCTGTATCGGCAGACCGCTGTGAAGTGCCTGACTGAGGGTACTTTCTCGCATCTAGAACTACATCTACAAAACTCAACATTTGCAAACTGCTGATGAGTGGGACATAAATCACTTAATAAAAGGAAGTCTTCTGGCCCAGTCTCTATACAAATTAGGTTCCATTCAGAGTATCCTGATGCACTGGCTCCATACTTAACAATCATGTTCAACCGTTCGCTCGACGAAAGATCCGTACCCAAACACGGGAAAGTTGCACAGGTCACACCAATATTCAAGAAAGGTACTAGGAGTAATCCACTTAATTACAGCCCCATATCATTAACTTCGATATGCAGTAGAATTCTGGAACATATGAATTACCTCCAAGAACACGGTCAACACGGATTTAGCAAACACCGTTCTTGTGAAACACAACTAGCTCTTTATTTGCATGAACTATTGAGTGTTGTTGACAAGGGATTTCAGATCGATTCCGTATTTCTGGATTTCCAGAAGGTTTTTGACAATGTACCACACAAGCTACTTGTAGGGAAAAGTGGCTCTAAGCACTATGGGACATAACATCTGAGGCAATCGGTCCCCTAGACTTAGAACTACTTAAACCTAAGTAACCTAAGGACATCACACACGTCCAGGCGCGAGGGAGGATTCGAACCTGCGACCATAGCAGCCACGCGGTTCCAGACTGAAGTGCCTAGAACTGCTCGGCCACAGCGGCCGGCCACTACCTTATCAGTCCATCTGATTTTAAACATTCTTCTGTTTACAACATCTCTAAGGCTTAGCTCTTTTCTGTACCGGTTTTCCCACAGACCGTGTATCACAACCATACAGTCCTGTGCTCCAAACATTTCTTTCTCAAGTTAAGACCTATGTTTCAATACTAGCAGACTACTCGTGACTAGGAATGCCCTTTTTGTCAGTGTTAGTCTGCTTTTGATGTCCTCCTTGTTTCGTCCGTCGTAGGTTATTTTGATGCCTAGGTAGCAGAGTTCCTTACGTTCGTCTACTTCGTGACCACCAATGCTGCTGTTACGTTTCTCACTTTTCTCGTTTCTGCTGCTTCGCATTACTTCCGTCTTTCTTCGATTTACTCAGTGTCCATACTCTGTGCTCATTGCTCATTAGACTGTTCATTTCATTCAATTCACTTTCACTGAGGTCAGCAATGTCATCAGCGTATCTTATCATTGACAACCTTTCACCCAGAATTTTAAACCCACTTTTGAACTTTTCTTTCATTTCCGTCATCGTTTCTTCGATGTACAGATTGATCAGTAGAAGCGCAAAACTACATCCATGTCTTTTTCAATCGGAGCACTTTTTTCTTGGTCTTCCACTCTCATTGTTCGCTTCTGGTATTTGTACCCGTTGCATATAACCCGTCTTTACGTACAGCTTACCCCTATTTTTCTCAGAATTTCGAACATCTTTTTCCATTTTAACACGTCGGTCGCTTTTTACAGGTAAACAAATCCAATGAGAGTTTCTTGATTTTTCTTCATTTTTGCTTCCATTACCGACTGCAACGTCAGAACTGCTTCTCTGGTGTTTTTGCATTCTCTAATGTCAAACTAATCGTCATCTAATGGATCCTATGGTTCTAAGATTACAAAGTACTGTTTGCTGCTCGCCTAAAAGTGGTCACTGTCGACTCCACTTGGCACATGGATTTAAAACAGAAAAGGCAAGGCAACTAAGCGAAGGAGGTTTTTGAAATATTGCAGTTCAAGTAGAAAGTTCACTTCTGCCATTTCAATAAAACCGTGATCTCAAAATTTCGCTGTATTACTAAAACTGTCTATACCTAGCTATTTGACGGCTCACGCTCTAAGCTGTATATTACATCACAACGCATTTCGTCGCAGAGCTCGAGACTGACGGCCACACACAGTAGTGGGAAGATAAGTTTCAGTGAATAAACCATGGGGCAGTCCTGCGTTTCTTAGACACCATCGGTGTCGTTTGGAGCGTACCGCTAAAAGGAGCACTTCCGCCTAAAGCGCTGGTGCACCTGACATAGGGCTCTGAAGACGCACTCTTTGCGTGTTGAATGATTAATAACGTCTTAAGTTGTAATTCTATCGCCTCTGTAATTATTCCGACTGTTAACCTCTATTAGAACACATCTTAATTTAAGTACGTGTCTTATTATACATGTCTCTTATGATTTTTTCAGTTGGATACCGAGTCGGCTCTAATAGCTGAACCTCCTCTTGTATTACTGCTATACCTTTCAATAATCAATTAACAGCGAGGGCTTAACTCACGCTTCTTTCAAAAGTGCTTCAAATGTCTCTGAGCACTATGGGACTTAACATCTGAGGTCACCAGTCCCCTAGAACTTAGAACTACTTAAACCTAACTAACCTAAGAACATCATACACGTCCATGCCCGAGGCAGGATTCGAACCTGAAGCGCCTAGAACCACTCTGCCACACCGGCTGCCTAATTTGATGAATCACCGTCAATGATTATGCTGAATACTATGCTGTGCACCGGCATAGTTTTATCTACAGCATAATCTAATAAATTTTCTTTCTTTTTTGAGATCATACTTTACATTTCCTTAAATATCTCTCAAAAAAACCAAGATAACATTTCCTTAAATATCTCTCAAAAAAACCAAGATAATTTCACCAAACATTCTTTATGTTTTCTTTGCATCAAAACTCATATACTCTCAAAATTTCACCTTTGTATATCTTTTCCCTTGCCGACCTTCAATTATGAAAAACATCATTTTTTGCAGAAACTTGTTATTGCATTTAGCTCAAAATCAGCACTTCCAATATCTTCATCATTCTACAATATTCTATGAACTAATTGTACTATTATGACAATATGTAATTTCTATGATACAAGTGGTGCAGTTATTCATCCGCTTTGACTTCACGCTCGGCTAGACCGTCAGAGAGGGTAGGCTACTGAAAGTCCCTCTCGCCCGCTCACTAACCACCGCTAATTTTCAGCAAAAACAATTGCGTCCCCACAAGATTGCCTGAAGATCCAAATTAAAAATGGCCAAACAGCTACATAAGGAAATAAATATATCGTGAGTAATTTTAAGTATATACACTAACTTAGTGCACACTGCATAGAGTTTTCTGTTTTCCTACAAACGAATTTTTATGTTGTTCATAAATTGCTTCACCTTCTAAACATCTCTCGCTAATTAATGTACCTGTGACCAAAACACGATTCTGTTGATGGAGTAATAAGTTTTGGTTAATCAGCTTTTTCCGTTCTTATGATAATATTTCAGAGAAACATTTATACCATACCACATATTTCTTTAAGTTTAACCAAGAAATGAAAGATCATAGATTTACCTACAAAATTTTTAATAGAACGAATTATTTTTGAAAAAAATGTCGTCCTCAACTTCAAGCCCTCCAAAGTTGAATTGTCTAACACAGTGAAAGAGACATTTTTTTTAATTCTAACCGAGAAGAAAAATAAAGTTTTTATTTACTTAGCTTTGTAGATACTTCCATAATGAAATAATTTCATAAAACCTTTCATCTCCTATTTCACTCCCTCACTGGCAGCAATTACCAGAAACTCTGAAACACATTCTTTTTGTATTTATAACCGAGAATTCAAATATAAATTTCCATAAACTTAGCTTTAAAATGACTTAGTGGTTCTTCAATAATGACTAAATTTCTTAAAAAATTTTCACCTACTGTTTTACGCCCTAAGTAATTGAAATTTCAAAAACTGTTAAACCACAACTTTTTAGTTTCTGTCTGCGAATCAGAACACTGTGTTTTGGCGGGTTGATGATAATGATGAAAATCGTAAGCCATAGGAGGACGGCGGGGTCAGGGGTTTTCACCTGCCTCTAGATGACTGGGTGTTTTTGTTGTCCTCATCATTTCATCATCATTCATGAAAAGTGGCGAGATTGGGCTGAGAAAAGTTTGGGAATTTGTACAGGCGCTGATAACCGCGCAGTTCAACGCCCCACAAACCAAATCATCAGCATAGGAGAAAATTGGAATTGTAAATTTTGTTTGCCGTCTTTTATGACATCCTGGCAGCTATTTCTGTGGTCACGCAGAAACCAAGGGAGAACATACTGATACGGTTCCCAGTCTGCAAGACCACATACTTGTCCAGCCCACTGAATGAAATATTTGTATTTTCTATTTACTCAGCGAGATCAGGACTGTGATTATAAATGAAGATTTTGAGTTGTAATTGACACATATATTTGGTAAAGTTTCTCTATGATAAGTTCCTACTAAATGGTCTTACGCCTTGACTACTGATAAAATACACGCTCGCCACAAAAGAGAAAAATAATTGTCACCACTTGCCACGTAGCTTTTCTAAAATTACGGGCACCACACTAAATATTACTTTTTTGAAATCTAAGCGACTCAGGAAAGTATACAGTTCTCGCGAGTTCACTTGCTATTATTACTGAAAATAAACGTTTTCTAACAGCCTGTGTCTGACGTCATCCTAGGCAGCGCGCACTCGGGCATTTGACTGACGCAGATCTTACGGTGGCTGGGTGCGAAGTGAAGTCTTGTCTTGCCTTTCGTACTGTAGTATATATATATGTGGCGCAGCGGACGGCCTAGTGAACACCTACTGTCATCCGTCCTCTGCACACGGCAGCAGTCTCTAAGCGACCGCTTTCCCAGACACACAATATCTAATAATAATGTTATGAATCAATTTAGGATTTTCGTAATTTTTGCATGCATGTAGGTAAGATGGTTAAAATCACAGAGAAAGCTCGTCTACATTAAAACTTTTCCTTCTACAATTTTTAGAGCGGAACTGACAGTAGAACATGACTTCAGAACTACGAGTTTAAGAGACCTTGTGTTGGTTACTAACATCAAGGAACAAAACTAGTTATAGCTGTATTTTTTAGTAGGTTTCGTCACATGCTGCAACCAAAACTTTGTAGTATTAATATAACAGATACTTAATCTACTGCATATAAGGACGTTTTTGTTCCAAATTAAGTTTTCACTAAATTACTCGAGAACTATTAGAGATATCTTTATGGGGTCACGTAGTTATTAGTTTTATGCTGAAATGAAGCATCATACAAATTTTAACATTTGTAAGTGTAGGATTTAACGCCTTCAATTTTTCTTAGAAATGTGAATTCTCACCAAAACATTGCTTTAATCACGTTGAGACCTGTACCAGTAAATTTTGACATACATCTGCACAGTATGACCAATTTCTCGATTCCTATATTATTTAGCGCCACTTATTTTTTCTTAAAATGATGCATTTAGTTAAAAATAGTGACCTAACTAATACAAGACCTCACAGTTTAAACATTATTACATCGAAGCCTATGTTGACAAAGTTTGAAAAAGCAACTGTAACTTTCAATTTCATTCTTTGTTATGGTGCAACACTTGAGTGCGACCCACAGACATGTTATGGTGACGTGGCGCCTCAAGCAGTGAACTGAGATAAGTCCTTTCACACCAGCTGGCCTCCGTACTTCTTAAACGATACAGCGCTTGTTTCGTCAAAGCTGGTACCAATTATCGTAGTTTTAACATCAAAACAGTATCGATAACGAAATATTTTCAAAAAAGTTTTCACCTTCTTCCTCACCCCCTTAGGAGTGGAATTTCGAACAACCGTTTCCTAAAGGATATCTAAAGCATACTTACCTAAAGTATGCTTAAAGGATACCTAAAGTATCTACCTCTCTAAACTTCAAGTTTATATCCTTAATGGTTTGGGCTGAGAGATGATGAGTTACTGAAACAGTCAGGCCAAATTTATCCATCTTAGGCTTTCAAATTTCAAAATCAGTGAAACTCTTTTTTTTTAGTTCTGTCAGGAGGGCGAAATACCAATTTTCTGAGATGTATCCTTAAAAAAACTTTCACAAAATTTCCAAACACAGTGAACCAGATTTTTTAAATTTCTAACACAGTATCAAAATACAAATTTTCTTCCTCATTTTTACCCCCATAACGGTTTAAGAAACTAAAATCGTGAAACACTTTTGACTGACAAGCCAAATGCTAATTTTAATCCATTAACCTTTAAAAATTCTTCCATAATGATATAATTTCATAACACTTAGGGGTGGAATTTCCAAAAACACTGAAAAACATATCTTTCTTGACATTGGAGGTATCAATTAAACAACGCCTTCAGTCACAGCTTGTTCGTGTTTTATTAACTACACGATGCATTTCGTCGGGTGCACTTTGTCTTAATACATGTTTTATTTCTCCTCTTGAATGGAGTGAAATGCATATTCCTGTCAGGAAAAGGTTTAATGTTAGGTTATGAATTTCGTAAGTCGAACGCGGAAAATAAGTGCAAAAGTTTACATTGTTCATTTTCCACTATTTTGTTTCAGGAATATCCATTTCACCTTATTCAAGAGAAGAAATAAAACAAGTACTAAGACAAATTACACCTGACGAAGGACCCACGGGATCATAAATGCATTGTGTAGTTAATAAAACACAAAAAAGTGGTGACTGAAGTCATTGTTTAATTCATACCTCCAATGTTCTGAATACAGTGACGTTTTAAGCTGCAAAATATGGATATAACTAAAACGCATCTTTCTATTCTTAACCAATAAGAGAAACACCAATTTTGTAGATGTAGCTGAAAATACTTTGGTAATACTTTAACAATGATATAAATTCAGAAAGACCTTCACTCACTATTTTATCCAATTAGAGGTTGAATTTCGCAGAACACTGAAGTGTGATTCTTTATTTCTGACCTAGGAACCAAATAATTACATTCATGTTTCAAGCATCAAAACTGATTTAACAGCGACTTCTTTCTGAAAAAACCTTTGAGCCTCCACCCCTACCCTACGGATAAATAAAAAATACTTATTTACTTCGTAAATTTTGATTCACTAAAACTGAAATTCTCCCTCTCTCCCCATAGGGTCTTGTTTGAGATAGAGGAATTAAAGTTTTACAAATACTGACCCATTCGACCAATGTTGTAAAACTATAATTCCTCTCTCAAACCCCACACTATGGGGAGAGAGGGAGGGTTTTAGTTTTAGCAAATCAAAATTTACGAAATAAATAAGTATTTTTTTATTTATCCGTAACCATTTTCCATGCAAAAATGAGAACATGGCTTTTCTTTTATTATAGCGCCAACTACCAAGAATCAAAACAAATGTTTAAGACACAATGTACGTAGTTTCTTATGTACAATCTTATTCTACAATGATAATTGGGGGTTCCTGTTTGAAATTTAAAGTTACCTCCCGCCACATCCCCAGAGGCTGCGGTGGCAGGCTAATTTTAGCACCAGCAGGTGTCCTCCTCGAGAACAATCAACTTAGGATTCTACACATTTTTTCACGTGAAGCTTGTTTTTCGAGTTATTTTGGTTTGTCAACTTAAAATTTACACCCTGTTTAACGTTTGCGTTTAGCAACGAGCCTACAGATATCAAAGATCCACCGCAGCTTGCTACATTTATGTCTTACTTATTAATTTACTTATTGGAAGAGCTGTTAATATTTTCGTTAACATTTAGTATTAGTGTCTTTTCAATGCGCCTCTTTTATCAGTAAATTTTCCATCTCAGGTGAAGCACATGTGAAGTGACACATGCAAAGACTGTGCTAACTTGTGTACCAGCTCTAGTAGCGTCTCCGTGCGGTCTCCCCGGATTCTCTGCCGAATCTGTGGGATAGACAAATAGGCGGTTGATCCCCTGCGCGCGGGGCTGGCAATGCTCGTTCGCCTGCCGTGTGCCGGGTTGCCCCTCATTCAGGGGTCGCTGGCGCTCCCACCATGCTACTGCCTGCTGCTGCAGTTTGTGTTTACTTCCTCTGCAGAAGACAAACACTGCCGAAAATCCAGAGTTCACGGAGCTTACTGAGATTCTCTGGCTCGTTCTCGCATCACCTTCACAGCGCCCTCCTTGCAGCACCAGAGCCATAACGGTCTCGGGTTAAATATCAAGTCACCCGTGAACTGGGTGTAACCAACCTAAAGCGACTTAGTAAACTATTGAGCGATCGTGCTGGGGCAGAAAGCAAGAAAGCAGCTTTCACAGTTGAAAACATGCATAACCTTTTATTTAAATAAAAGTAAATAACTTAGGACATAAGTACAATAGCTCTTAAATAACAAGAAATTAAACAACTTGTCGAATATTAACGAGGAAATGAGATCAGCAATTGATATCAGCAAAAGGGCTTTTAAACAGTTAAGAAACTAGAAAGTTGTGAAAAATTGACAGTTATCTGATGTCAGCCAAACTGCACATTAATAATCATTTACAAAATTTTTCAGTTGGCTTTTAAGGATAATATATTAAGTGATTGCAGAACAGTTGGTAACAGTAGAAAGATAAAAACTACAGTGGAAACGTAGGCCTACATTCTTATTTTCAGCCAGCCGGTGTGGCGTGCGGTTCTAGGCGCTACGGTCGCAGGTTCAAATCCTGCCTCGAACATGGATGTGTGTGATGTCCATAGGTAGGTTAGGTTTCATTAGTTCTAAGTTCTAGGTGACTGATGAGCTCAGAAGTTAAGTCGCATAGTGGTCAGAGCCATTTGAACAATTTTGTCATTTTCAAAGAATTTACCCACTAAAATGTTTCACAAGTACTTAGCTAAAATGATTACAGTGAAAAGACACTCGGATTGTGTTAGAAGAACCCCACTACTATGTCTTACCAATGCATAACTAAAACGATGGCAGTGAAAAGGCACTCTGATTAAGTAAGACTTCACCGTATTTAAAAGGAAGAACAACACGCCGTTTAGCCCTCAGCATGGTCCCAGGCCAGCCTCTCGAAATATGTCCAATTTAAATTAACGTAGCTCCAGTAGCTCTGTAACACAGACCACTCAACTTCCACACATCACAAACAGCTGCCTTTAACGTCCTTAATGAAACAGAACTGCTCTATCAAGGTGAACTTCAGATCTTCTAGAACGAACCGCAATATACAAGAAACACAGCGGATCTTCTGGGAAAAAGAAACTAATCGTACCACTACGACTTTAAGAAACAAGTCGCGGAAGGTACAGAAAGGGTCTCGCCAAAAATATATGTGAATCGGTAGCGAAGTAGCACTCAAAATCTCCCCACGCTCGCCACAGTCAAAGTCCCAGACTCCCTACTCCACCACAGCCAACCAAAAGCACCGTCTTCGTGGGACAAGGTCTGTGCCCCTCCAAAGTGTTTACCAGTGGCTCCACTCAGTGTACGTAATCAGGCCTTGTGCCTCTAAGTGCTCCTTCTAACTCGGCCCGCCAATTCTGGCAACCTTCGTGGCGATCAAAGCTATTAGCATGGAAAACCACGAAAGATCATTCCCAGCAACCGCGATCTAACAATTGATTGATCGATGCGAAATGGCACGGCTCAACTCGGCTCCGATTCCCAAGAATCTCCCTCTATTTTTTTTTCTCACTCTTTTCGGAGCAATATGATACGTGTACTAGCATTCCGCAAGTTAAAGGCAATGATTCCCGTGTACTTGACAGTGACCCCAAGTGACATTCTTTATTTGTTGGTTCTCTAAGATGGTCATCTTTGACGTTCATCTTTGCGTTTCTTGTGCAGAAGGTATCACAATTTTAGCTAACGTCAATGTATTTCATACGATTACTTATATTTCGGAATCATCTATAAGATTCTCGTTTGTGTGAGACCGCGTGTGACGGGAAACGCCAGATTCGAAATTTTAAATTTTGAAGCACTATTTTATTGTTGTTTTCGAACCATCATCCATTGACTGTGTAATGGCTTGAGAGTATTGTGATATATAACATACACTCCTGGAAATTGAAATAAGAACACCGTGAATTCATTGTACCAGGAAGGGGAAACTTTATTGACACATTCCTGGGGTCAGATACATCACATGATCACACTGACAGAACCACAGGCACATAGACACAGGCAACAGAGCATGCACAATGTCATCACTAGTACAGTGCATATCCACCTTTCGCAGCAATGCAGGCTGCTATTCTCCCATGGAGACGATCGTAGAGATGCTGGATGTAGTCCTGTGGAACGGCTTGCCATGCCATTTCCACCTGGAGCCTCAGTTGGAGCAGCGGTCGTGCCGGACGTGCAGACCGCGTGAGACGACGCTTCATCCAGTCCCAAACATGCTCACTGGGGGACAGATCCGGTGATCTTGCTGGCCAGGTTAGTTGACTTACACCTTCTACAGCACGTTGGGTGGCACGGGATACATGCGGACGTGCATTGTCCTGTTGGAACAGCAAGTTCCCTTGCCGGTCTAGGAATGGTAGAACGATGGGTTCGATGACGGTTTGGATTTACCGTGCACTATTCAGTGTCCCCTCGGCGATCACCAGAGGTGTACGGCCAGTGTAGGAGATCGCTCCCCACACCATGATGCCGGGTGTTGGCCCTGTGTGCCTCGGTCGTATGCAGTCCTGATTGTGGCACTCACCTGCACGGCGCCAAACACGCATACGACCATCATTGGCACCAAGGCAGAAGCGACTCTCATCGCTGAAGATGACACGTCTCCATTCGTCCCTCCATTCACGCCTGTCGCAACACCACTGGAGGCGGGCTGCAAGATGTTGGGGCGTGAGCGGAAGACGGCCTAACGGTGTGCGGGACCGTAGCCCAGCTTCATGGAGACGGTTGCGAATGGTCCTCGCCGATACCCCAGGAGCAACAGTGTCCCTAATTTGCTGGGAAGTGGCTGTGCGGTCCCCTACGGCACTGCGTAGGATCCTACGGTCTTGGCGTGCATCCGTGCGTCGCTGCGGTCCGGTCCCAGGTCGACGGGCACGTGCACCTTCCGCCGACCACTGGCGACAACATCGATGTACTGTGGAGACCTCACGCCCCACGTGTTGAGCAATTCGGCGGTACGTCCACCCGGCCCCCCGCATGCCCACTATACGCCCTCGCTCAAAGTCCGTCAACTGCACATACGGTTCACGTCCACGCTGTCGCGGCATGCTACCAGTGTTAAAGACTGCGATGGAGCTCCGTATGCCACGGCAAACTGGCTGACACTGACGGCGGCGGTGCTCAAATGCTGCGCAGCTAGCGCCATTCGACGGCCAACACCGCGGTTCCTGGTGTGTCCGCTGTGCCGTGCGTGTGATCATTGCTTGTACAGCCCTCTCGCAGTGTCCGGAGCAAGTGTGGTGGGTTTGACACACCGGTGTCAATGTGTTCTTTTTTCCATTTCCAGGAGTGTATTTTCGAATTATGGTGAATAGCACGCTGAATTCGTATTATATTGTGCACGATGCTTCCAAAGTACACCTTTCCTCTCTGGGCCACTGACTGTATCCATGAAGTGCTAGGAGAACGCCTGCTTAAACTTAATTCTAACCTCACCTTTTTATTAAGGAATGCTATACATATGTTTTATAATCTGCCATTCTTATTTGTTGGATGAAACACGATTTGATACTACTCACGCATACACAGACACACACGTAGAAGCAGTCATTGGCATTTTACTAAGAAGTTGGAAGGCTTGCTGTTAAATACGAAATACACATGTATCATATATTACAGGTTATTCAATTGTATGTATATATAACGGAGCCATGTGGCCATAAAACCGATCATAGATGGTCCAGATATACAAATAAATTACTTAACTCTTATAGTGTCTGTAGTTGTAGGGGGTCGATATAAGTAAATCTTTTCAAACTAGAAATACAAAGCCATAAGTTACATGGATAAAATTTATACGCTGTTACCTAAAACGTTACAAATCGCCAAGCTGACAAAAGGAATAACAAAAAAGTATTTACATTTCTCTGTTGAAATGATAATTTTTCATCTAACTGAATAATTTCTTTTCTTCACTGACTCGGGGCTTCTTGTATACTGATGACTGAGGTGCAGGTATGGGCACTCTACCTGTATGAGACTTTGATTGGCAGTGTACCAAGTGTCGCAGTGTCTTTTCACTCACGTTCTCCACGTCCACCGACTTTTAAGGAGGCGCGAATGAATAATATTAGCTACGGTGAGAGCGTGGTCATTTTTAGCTGACTTGTAGTTCCTTATATACCTCCAAACGTCGATATGTGTTGAGCGATGGAGGTTCTGGAGCCAGCGAAGAACTCATTGGCGGCCAATCTATGTTGTGAAGATTTAATAATGGGTCTCAACCCGAAATTAGTCATCGAATGAATAAAAAGAAAAAAATAGCAACTTGGGGTGGTTTTTCGTTCTATTTATTCCTACACGTTGCTTACCGAAGCTACTCCAGCACGCTGGAAGTTCGTGAAACGGTTATTTAGTTGGTCCTAACTTATTAACGTGCTAAATAATCCATTCACAGCCGGTTTGGTAAAGACTAATCCCAGTTAGCTAAGAATAGAAGGGTACTATGAAGATATCTATTACGAAATTGTGAAATGTAATCTGCGCAATTACAACATTCAATTAATTCTATTGATCAGACAATGTTTAAAATTGGCATAGCATCTATCTTCTACGCAAAAATCGCGTCCCCCATTTTCACGACACGAACGCGTAATTGGCTCAAGCCATGTGGCTTCTTTGTTGGTAAAAACTTCTACCCTGATTGCTGCTGACAACAGAGAGCTCAGAGAACTCTCTAGTGGAACTAAACAGATTTATTACTACGGTCCTTGTTTCTCGAGCTGAGCTGTATACCGGGTGTCCCAGCTATCTTGTCCACCCAAAATATCTCTGCAACAACAACAGCTATTGGAAAACAACTTTCACCGGTATCAATGTAGGGCTGGGGCCCATGAACGTACAAATTTGGAAACATTCTAAAACGCAAGCATATGTGTTTTTTAACACAAACTTATGTTTTTTTTAAATGGATCTCCTATATTTTTTCTTCAGCAATCCATAATATGACAAAGCACATACAAAATGACGTTGATTGCATCGCAGTATTCCCATTACAGCCCGGGATATTAAGACGCGAAGATGACGCCTGAAACAACCGACATGCACTGCTAGCGCACGTCCTGAGGCTCAGGCGTGAACCCCATGCTACCCGTAATCGCGATGTGATTGACATGCGTAATCACACCTTCATACTTATCAAGATGTCCGAAACGAATGATACGGTCTGCTGCCATCCTGCATTAACGTCGGACATTCCAGCAGGTATTTATCCCATAGGTTAGGGGTGATGCGGTTCTGTAACATATCTGTGTACCGCAACGTTAGTCACAAAGTTAACTTCGCTTATCGTTAATTCGTTACTTAAAAGGCAATTCCGTTCAACGATAAAACTTTACTTTACTGTCGGTCTATCGCAAGTGGCAGTTAATCATTCACTCGTTATAGTAAAATTCATGTTGATGGTTTTAGTGAAACGAGTAAGTGGGCTAAAAGTATGGAGGTGTAATTACATGTCAATCACATCGCGATTACGGGCAGCATGGGGTTCACGCCTGAGCCTCAGGACGTGCGCTAGCAGTGCATGTCGATTGTTTCAGGCGTCAACTTCGCGTCTTAATATCTCGGGATGTAATGGTAATATTGCGATGCAATCAACGCCATTGTGTATGTGCTTTGTCATGCTATGGATTGCTGAAGAAAAAATATAGGAGGTCCATTTAAAAAAACATAAGTTTGTGTTAAAAAAACACATATGCTTTCGTTTTAGAATGTCTACAAATATGTGCATTCATGGGCCCCAGCCCTACATTGATACCGGTGAAAGCCGTTTTCCAATAGCTGTTATTGTTGCAGAGATATTTTGGGTGGACAAGATAGCTGGGACACCCTGTATATTATCTTAGACAGTCGATTGGAGAACACGCCTGCTGTGTCGATCTCCAGAAGGCTGCATTCATCGAGGACACGAAGTATGACGTGGAGATGTGAATTTAACTACACACAGGACTCGTAGTTGCGTCAGCATACTCCTACATTCTAAGTGACTCAGGTACAGAGCCCATTCATGAATGAAGTAAATTTGCTTGCACACTTGCCAGGAGCAGACAACTGACTCAAGTGAGCACATCTGAATGCCTGCCTCCAAACAGAAGCACCGATTTATTGTACACGCAGAGAAATGATTCTGCTGCAAGTGGCACAAACAGCACTTTTCTTAGACCAAGTATGAGAGTTATCACTGGACACTTTACCAGCAATGTCTCAAACAAATTATATGCAGTCCAATCTATTGGTGGACTACCACCAGAGAGTTCATTGACACATTCTGTCTCGATACTAAGGAACCTTGGTTCACTGATGTGGACTCATGACTCATCCAATGATGACCATCGCTACAAACTGATTTCCTCCCACTCTTTCTAGGCATGAAACGTCTGACCAACATCGAACAGTTTATGCAAATTTTCTCAATCAATTTAAAGCAACATCCACCGAAACGCCTTAGCCAATCCCAAGGCCTTCTGGATACAGCAGCGGGAAACTGCTATGCATTCTGCGTGGGGAGGGTTCTTAACCGTCAAATCGTGCGTGCCTGCTTAGTGGCAGGACACGTCCAGTGGGGCTGAGAAAACTTCGGGTGATTCTTGTTAGATGGCTATCTTTACAGCCTCCTTTCAACTTTCGCCCACGCTCCTGACAATGAGAAGCGACGCTCAATGGGCTTCGCCTCAGGACGGTTTTATAGCGGGCTGTAAAAATCCTTCCTTCAGCCGCCGAGGAAAATATCGCAGCTCCTCCCTGACCTGCCCGAAGTCAGTTGCGTTCCTATGCCTTTCTTGCTATCCTAGCCTGCGCAAAACTTATTTCTGTAAAGCTTTCAGTACTGCAGTTGTTGGTGTGAGGCTGCTCAGTATCAACAAGTACTATTAATAAACTGATAAGCACACCTACTCTTCGATCCCAAATTATATAAATACACAATGTGATCAAAAATACTCGGACATCCCCAAAAACGTACTATTTCCATACGAGGTGCATTGTTCTGCCACCTACTGCCAGGTACTCCATATCAGTGACCTCAGCAGTCATTAGACACAGAGAGCAGAATGAGGAGCTCTGCGAAACTCACGGACTTCGAACGTGGTCATGTGATTGGATGTCACTTGTGTCATACGTCTGTACGCGAGATTTCCATACTCCTAAATATCCCTAGGTCCACAGTTTTCGATGTGATAGTGAAGCGGAAGCGTGAAGAGAAATGTACAGCACAAAAGCTTACAGGCCTACCTCGTTTGTTGACTGAGAAAGATCTCCGACAGTTGAAGAGGGTCGCCACGAACTTATAAGTAATTTTCAGCTGGGTGTCCGCATACTTTTGATCACATAGTGTATGTTAATCTAATCATCCAAATTAATTGTGTTAATTGACCATGCGAGGAGGGAAAATAATGCCGCCTTGCGACAGAGACATCTAACAGGGTATTTATCCATGCTACGTCACTTTATAAACTGCGATATGGCCTAGTACCGTATTTTATGTACTTTTCACGACGTGTAGCGTAACTTTATACCTACGTATCTCTGAAATGGATAAATATACCAAGAAAAGTTTCGATACTGTGCGATATTGGTATCTTGGAAATATATCGTAAGTATTACAACCATTTCCTGTCCATACCCGTCTTGGAATCTGTTGCTTGGTTTTGATACCCAACAGCCTTGTTTCTGGGATGTTTCTCGATAACGGATGAAGTTTACTGAAAACGAGAGGATATCACTTCTAGATAATTGTCTAAAGAACACGACAGTAAAATTTTACCAATTTCCTGTTATTATTTATTATTTAGATCTCGCTCATACCGGATTTTGGAAGCATACGTGTACAGGAAGGGTAACGTTGAACCGCTGTGTCTCTGAAACGTATGACGATATCAGTAAAATTTTTGCGAAGTCTGGCTGTTAGGAATACATCATAAGAATCTCAGCCAATTGTTATGTGTAGTCATCTTGGAATCTGTGGCTCAGATTGGGTGCGAAAAAGAGGAAAATGTTGCTTGTTCTGTTTCTCCAAGGAACCGTCCATGAGGTAATAACTTTGAACGTCTTTATATCGCAATCAGATTTTCAGAGTTGTTCAAGATCAGTGTCTTAGGAATATAGCGTAAGAACTTCAGACATTTGCTGTGCATGGCTATCTTGCAATCCACGGTCCAGTTATGCTACGAAAATGTTATAAAAATGATTTTTGGGTGATCTTATAAGAACCATCCATGAGCTAACGAGGCACTTCTTAAGCCCCACTGTAGACAACATCACATGCAAAGAGAACCAAAGGTTTCCATTTGCCTAAGCAGGAGGAAGTGGCTAATATTCATTATTTTACACTGTAGTGTAGGATAGTGTCAGTAATATAACCGTTCTGTTGGGTACAAGAATGGTCCATAGCCTAAGCGCTATCTGAGACACTTGACCCTACATAACGCCAATGGAACCCAAACATACAGTGCGTTTCCATGTCCAGTACTATGTGCATAATCGCAATATCAGCAACTGCACCTTCGGTATGGGTGTATGGTGACATTTCTGTGTAAGCGGGAGCCTGTTTTAGTTTCATTGGCCCATGTTGCATGCCTCAACAAGGACACGACACAATGTTTCCAAATATTTGACGAGAGATATTACTTGCTGGGACTTCTTGTGTACTCGGTACCCCAAGTGCTCAACACCATCCAATATCAGCCAGTCTGAATCAGGCGAAACGCACCATTACTAAATGAATAATAATTATAATCCTGCAACCAAGACCTTTTGTTTCTTTATCGTGTATGACCGGTTGCCGTATCATCCCTGTCGCGAACAGAAACAGGTTTTAATTTGCAAACTTATTGAACAATGAAAAAACTTATATGAATTCATATTGAGATAAATTTATATGAATTAAAATTAAGATTACCGGTTTTGCCCCTCTTTCCCCTACAGTGGATCAGACGGTAAACACTTCGTCTTACAACCACACTGCCTAAGCGTTTCCCTGTCCATAGATAAGATAATTTCGGGATCAACCCAGAAAGAAGGCAAAGCAGACCTCTGTGCCGCTGTAACATTACTCTCATGCGACCTTGCCCTCATCAACCCACGACATGATTGCTCTTATCCTCCTCAGCACCGTACACAGGTAGTTTAAAAATACCTTGTCTGGCAGGACTTATAAAATCAACAAATGGCGAACGCTTGGGAGTCGGGGCAAAGTTCAACTCTTTCCATGGCACGGATAAAGTTGCGTCGTCCAAATATTTCCTCGTGAGATTTATTACAGAAAGACGACATGTAATACCACACTCCGAGCTGTTATGGCAAAACCGGTGGAATTTAATTGACAGACAAACTGAGACAATTGCTAGAAAATGCTGAAACTGTCCAAGCGATATTGACATGTACCCGATACATTTCTCTCGAAACAAACTCAAGCCGTCGGCATAATGGATCCTCTCACGGAGAAATGCTTCGTACGATTAACGGAAGGACAATTAAATCGATGCACTACTTCGACAAACGCTGAACGACTTTATGGTCTTTACACCACCATAAAAGCAACGATATGTGTTTTCTTTGTGCTTGACGCAACACCGCCAACTGAGGAATAAGTTCTCATACACTGTCAGATTTCTTTTAGTTTGTGCCTTCGAAATGACGTGTGCTCATCTGCATGAACATCTGCGGTTATCGAGCAGTTTCACCCAGCTACTTTCCTGCAAGTTATTTGAACACTCTATTATCTGTTTTGCATGCTATACTCTTGCTCTACAGGTAATTATTTTCCCCTGTCTTGCTCCTCCCTACATTCTGATAACAATTCTTGGATGTACCAGGAAATGAACTGCTTCTGTCACTTTCCTGGCGAATGAACTCCATGGATTTCTAGCCTGATATTTTTTTACTTACTCATTTCATACTTGTCTGGTTCATTTAATTTTTAAGATTGTTCGCTAGCACCAGTTTTAAAATACTTCGAATTTCATCTTCTCTTCAATTTAGATAGAGCAATTTTCCTTTCCATTCATTGCTGTGTTCATGACATACACTTTTAGCACCTTATTTCATAATTTCTTATCATTATCAGGTATCAGTAGGCATATGTTATTGAAGAAATCTTTGGTCACCCCTGGCAGTCGACAATTTGATACGGCCCTTGCTTCGCCCATCCTGTAGTCTTGCTTCCTAGACCGAAGAATTTTTTACTTCTTCTACTTCACTGTTCCTCCCCAGTTGTTAGTCTCCAGTTTAACAGTATTCAGCACTGTTGTCATTTCTCTGTTTCTGTTGAGACATGTTCTGTGCTAAATATGTTGGCTATTTCTTTTAAGAAAGCATGGTTACATATAGCTTTAATCTTATTATTGGACATGGTAAAATTTGGAGATAAGTGGTCTCTTGTGTTAAACGTGTGTGTTCATAAAGACACTTAATAGTCAATATCGCAAATACAGTTGTATTGACTACTGGATCCGGCTTATATACAAGACTTTTTGGATCTGTAACTACTTCTAGTAGTCTCAGAAATGTAAACTATTGGAGTAAAACTTCCGTCTCATAATAAGTACCGTAGTAAAGTTGATTGACCAGCCGATGTGGCCGAGCGGTTCTAGGCTCCTCAGTCTGGAGCCGCGCGACCGCTGCGGTGGCAGGTTCGAATCCTGCCTCGGGCATGGATGTGTGTGATGTCCTTAGGTTAGTTAGGTTTAAGTAGTTCTAAGTTCTTGGGGACTGATGACCTCAGATGTTAAGTCCCATAATGCTCAGAGCCATTTGAACCAAAATTGATTGATTATTCTGCAGCTGTCAAAAGGCGCGGCACGTCATAACGTCATAATTTGTGTGAGCAGATTCATTTGTTGTACAGTCAATTTGAGCAATGAAGTAAATTATGCTAAAGATGTACTTAAATCATTACAATAATATCATATTGAAAGAGTACATACCAAGGATAGAGCTGTAAGTGTTATGCTTTTTCCGTACCTTAGGTTTAATGTTTGTTCCGTATCGTTGCGGCATAATTTCCAGGAGGCCACAAGGAGTATGTTGGCCAGCTACCTGCGTAATTTTAGAGTTGTGCCGTTCAGTAATGCTGATATAACGATCTCCGACGCAGCAGTCTACCGTAACGGTGGGTAGGATTACTACAAGCTGTTGCGTGAGAGCAACGCTTCACAGCCTGCTATGTGGCAGAAACCTAGTTCCATCATAATAGGCCAGGATAGGGCAAGCACATACGCCCCAGCTGAGATAGCATTTATATTGGCACTGTGCATTCTTTTGGCGCTGTCTCCTTACTAGTCATTGGCTGAATGTACAGCCTAACAACCAGAGATTCGTCCTGCAGGCGCTGGTCTCTGGGGCGTCAGCTTGCACTGGTGGATCTGGGCTTCAGACTTATAAGGCCAAGGGGAGGCCAGTCATTGTATTTAATCAAAATGGTTCAAATGGCTCTGAGCACTATGGGACTTAGCTTCTGAGGTCATCAGTCCTCTAGAACTTAGAACTACTTAAACCAAACTAACGTAAGGACATCACACACATCCATGCCCGAGGCAGGATTCGAACTTGCAAACGTAGCGGTCGCGCGGTTCCAAACTGTAGCGCCTAGAACCACTCGGCCACTCCAGCGAGCTGTATTTAATCGCCTCACACTCCAGCCAGGTTTTGAGGGTCCTGGATTCGAAACGGGCAGCCTTGGGATTCAACATACACGAGTCCAGACTTGAGCTCACTGTATTCCGGAGTGGACACCCGTCTTACGTCAGCAAGGGGTCGATTGGCGTCAGACATTAATGAGGTGTCTCAGAATTCTGTTGCTGCGGCAGACTCTCTCACTGCCACGAAACACTGTCGGTCTGTAGGCATCGACCTAGTGTATGAGAACATCTGTGATGTATATATGCAGTCTGCACCAAGGCCAGGATTCGATCGCGGGTATCCAGCTCACTAGACGGATACACTAAAGCCGTCGGTACACGGACCGTCCTGCAGAACGTGAACGATGAGCGTGCCAAGTTCAACGTGCTGCTGAACGCTCAGGAACGATGCGACTTGTGCATACGGTACGTGGGCCCTCAACATGATACACGCGATCGCAACGCACTCCAGCGGCAGTTGAGGGATGTTTCTAGTTCGTATATCACACTGTTTACGCAACGGACGCGTAAAATTCCCTCATTAGCTCTATTAAAACGCACATTTCCTCCATCTTCCACGAAAAGGAAAGTACCATGTCCACTCAATAACGACACAGGCTTATAAAAGTTCCATTCCAAAGAGCGCGGTACAAATTTGGATTACTTACCTACATAAGATAAACATTATTTCATCATTCCGACATTTTAGTAAAACCCCAAGCTCAGTCTTGCTTGATCACTGTTCCTACCCAGTAGCAGAATCTTCGCAACATGTGAATTACGAAGCGTAAAAGAAAAAGGAGCAAAATATCTTATACAAGTAGCCCAAGCTGTCCTCTAGATTAAGCCAATCGAACAACGTCACCCCTCAAGAAAACCTGAACTTATTTTTACATAACATCAAATATTATAGCATATACTTATATTAAACTAGTAATATAGTGTCATAACCTAATAAAAATGCGAATGTCAGGAAAAAAATTTGGAAGTTTTAAGGCGCGAACCATCGCCCCAACAAAAAACCATTCCTGTATAGAGAAGCTACTCATTACGCTAAGCCAATAACTCCATCGCCTGCTTTATCATATTGCATTACCCCTTGCTAAAAACGTTAATCGTAGATGATTATGTTACTAACTGAAATTTAATTATAACAAACTGTACCAAGAGCAATGCGTTTTTGGTGGATCGTCAGTGTGTCGCTGCCTTCAAATATCCTACTCTCATAATACACAAATTACAACAATCTTTTTGCCACGAATATGATGTTTCTCATTATTTTATTGGAAGGAATCACACAACTAACAACGGGTTTTCCAGTGATTCTCAATTTGCTGGTGCTCAGAAACGACATATATACATATAGGCTTGAAATGAACGCCAATATGGCGCCTCACAACTCTGTACTGAAGGGAGATGGCGTACATGTGACGTAGGTGGCAACGCTCAGAGGCACGCTCAGAATATCTGGCATGCCAGATATTGCTCTGCACGTTCGGAAAGGCTCCCGAACGTGCTGTTCCACGCTATGACGCCAGAAACTCGGCACGCTCAACGTTCTTGTGCCGACGGCTTAACCACTATGTCAACCTTGCACTGTGGTTTCTCGCAAATGCACAGACTACACGACTACACTTGCACGCTTCCCGCCTTCCACGTCTCAGAAAACTTGATATTTCTACTAAACTCCGACAGCAGTGCAGAGGCTCTCCACCTTACTGGACAAGTAGCTCAGCTTCGAATGAAATAGAGGATCCTGCATGAAACCCATGTATACATGTATACATTTGCCTGAAAGTGAGGAGACCGCAAGGCCACCAAAATCGCTGTATGTCGTAGCTTACGCAGTGATGTCATGAGCAGTCACATGGCACATCTCGACGGCGAAATACATCGCCAGGAGACTGGCGCAAGTTTCTGCAACATCTGAATCCTCTAGGATGCTTGGTTAAAGGAGTGAGGGAGAGGGACAGGTCGCTTTATGCCCCCTGGTTTCCTGCCGGAGGGAACGGAAGGGCCGCGACCGCTTGCTAGGAGGGGAGGCAGGGACAACCGACCACAAATTGGCTCACGCGAACCGCTCATTAGCGCTTCGCAGGCTAAATTCGTTCCCAGCGTGCAACGCGCGCCGCGCTGCTGGCAAAACACGCAACGCTTCTCTAACTGCTCGGCCAACACGTCGTTACTCCAGCAAACAGCTGCTCTTCCACTCGCTTTGGAGCTACTGATTAACTCTACCACGCACTTCTTCTGCATACACCAGCAGAATCAGAGTGACTGATTCATCAAATAAATAAATACCTCCTAAATCCTGTACTGTGCCAAACCGTATAAGTAACGCCATTGTAACCACTGTCACAATCTTTGCATTTAGTTATGAGGGTTCCGTTGGTGCCTCAGTCGGTGAATACGGAAGCCTCATACACTACTGGCCATTAAAATTGCTACACCAAGCAGAAATGCAGATCATAAACTGGTATGGACAAATATATTATACTAGAACTGACTTGTCATTACATTCTCAGTCAATTTGGGTGCATAGATCCTGAGAAATCAGTACCCAGAACAACCCCCCCCCCCCCCCCCCCCCACCTATGGCCGCAATAAGGGCCTTGATACGCCGGAGCTTGGATGACGTGTACAGGTACAGCTGTCCCTGCAGCTTCAACACGCTACCACAGTTCATCAAGGGTAGTGACTGGCGTATTGTGACGAGCCAGTTGCTTCGAGACCACTGACCAGACGTTTTCAATTGGTGAGAGATCTGGAGAATGTACTGGCCAGGGCTGCAGTCGAACATTTTCTGTATCCAGAAAGGCCCGTACATTACCTGCAACATGCGGTCGTGCATTAGCCTGCTGAAATGTAGAGTTTCGCACGGATCAAATCAAGGGTAGAACCATGGGTCGGAACACATCTGAAGTGTAACGTCCACAGTTCAATGTGCCGTCAATGCGAACAAGAGGTGACCGAGACGTGTAACCAATGGCACCATACCATCACGCCGGTTGATACGTCAGTATGGCGATGACGAATACACGCTTCCAATGTGCGTTCACCGCGATGTCGGCAAACACGCAAGCGACCATCATGATGCTGTACACAGAACTTGGATTCATCCGAAAAAGTGTCGCTTTGCCAGTCCTGCATCCAGGTTCAACGTTGAGTACACCATCGCAGGAGCTCCTGTCTGTGATGCAGCGTCAAGGGAGACCGCAGCCATGGTCTCCGAGCTGATAGTCCAGGCTGCTGCAAACGTCGTCGAACTGTTTATGCAGATGGTTGTTGTCTTGCAAACGTCCCCATCTGTTGACTCAGTGATCGAGACGTGGCTGCACGATCCGTTACATCCATGCGGATAACATGCCTGTCATCTCGACTGCTAGTGATATGAGGCCGTTGGAATCCAGTACGGCGTTCTGTATTACCCTCCTGAACCCAACGATTCCATATTTTGCTAACAGTCATTAGATCTCGACAAACGCGAGCAGCAATGTCGCGATACGATAAACCGCAATCGTGATATGCTACAATCCCACATTTATCAAAGTCGGAATCGTGATGGTATGCATTTCTCGTTCTTAATGAGGCATCACAGCAACGTTTGACCAGGCAACGACGCTCAACTGCTGTTTGTGTATGAGAAATCGGTTGGTAACTTTCCTGATGTCAGCACGTTGTAGGTGTCACCACCGGCGCCAACCTTGTGTGAATGCTGTGAAAAGCTAATAATTTGCATATCATAGCATCTTCTTCCCGTCGATTAAATTTCGCCTCTTCTTGATGTAGCAAATTTAATGGCCGGTAGTGTAGTATAGCCTTGCTGTCTGTCCGCCGGTATGTCTGTCTGTCCTACTGTTGAGAACACTTTTCTTCAGGAACGGGTAGACATGTCAAGTTCAAGGTTATGTCACATACTAACGTTTAACTCAGTAAAATCAGAAGATACAGCCATTTGTCTCATATGCTTTTACACTCGAAAACACACTCAAGAAAACCAATAGGGTGTTTTCCGTTGGTCTAGAATCTTTAAATTTGCAAAGATGCACAGTTTCACACTAGAATTAAAGAAAAAATTCAAGAATTGTTAATTTGAAATTATATCACATAAAAAATGTCTTTTTGCCTTTAGCATATATATTGCATTCATTATCCATTCGCCGGCTGGATTTGCCGAGCGATTCTAGGTGCTACAGTCTGGAACCACGCTACTGCTCCGGTCGCAGGTTCGATTCTTGCCTCGAGCATGGATGTTTGTGATGTCCTTAGGTTAGTTAGGTTTAAGTAGTCTAAGTTCTAGGGGTGTGATGACCTGAGAAGTTAAGTCCCATAGTGCTCAGAGCCTTTTGAACCATTATCCATTCAAAGCGTAGTAGCCGAACATTGTTGTTGTTGTGGTCTTCAACCCTGAGACTGGTTTGATGCAGCTCTCCATGCTACTCTATCCTGTGCAAGCTTCTTCATCTCCCAGAACCCACTGCAACGCACATCCTTCTGAATCTACTTAGTACAGTCATCTCTTGGTCTCCCTCTACGGTTTTTACCCTCTACGCTGCCCTCCAATACTAAATTGGTGATCCCTTGATGCCTCAGAAAATTTCCTACCAACCGATCCCTTCTTCTGGTCAAGTTGTGCCACAAACTTCTTTACGTGTCTCATTTCCTAATCTAATTCCCTCAGCATCACCAGACTTAATTCGACTACATTCCATTATCCTCGTTTTGCTTTTGTTGATGTTCATCCTATATCCTCCTTTCAAGACACTATCCATTCCGTTCAACTGCTCTTCCAAGTCCTTTGCTGTCTCTGACAGAATTACGATGTCATCGGCGAACCTCAAACTTTTTATTTCTTCTCCATGGATTTTAATACCTACTCCGAATTTTTCTTTTGTTTCCTTTACTGCTTGCTCAATATACAGATTGAATAACATCGGGGAGGGACTACAAACCCGTCTCACTCCCTTCCCAACCACTGCTTCCCTTTCATGTCCCTCGACTCTTATAACTGCCATCTGGTTTCTGTACAAATTGTAAATAGACTTTCGCTACCTATATTTTACCCCTGCCATCTTCAGAATTTGAAAGAGAGTATTCCAGTCAACATTGTCAAAAGCTTTCTCTAAGTCTACAAATGCTAGAAACGTAGGTTTGCCCTTCCTTATTCTAGCTTCTAAGACAAGTCGTAGGGTGAGTATTTCCTCACGTGTTCCAACATTTCTACGGAATCCAAAATGATCTTCCCCGAGGTCGGCTTCTACTTGTTTTTCCATTCGTCTGCAATGAATTGGCGTTAGTATTTTGCAGCTGTGACTTACTAAACTGATAGTTCGGTAATTTTCACATCTGTCAACACCTGCTTTCTTTGGGATTGGAATTGTTATATTCTTCTTGTAGTCTGAAGGTATTTCGCCTGTCTCATACATCTTGCTCACCAGATGCCGAACATTAGTGCATGCAAAACTAAAACGTATAAGTTGTAATGTTTTAGTAAGTAAATAAAAAATATTTTATTAAATCCTGTATGTTTACATACACAAAGTGAAGCCATCTACTCGCTTCTTTTTGTATATCTAGGCTAGTCTGACGAACTACTGTAGAGATTTTGATAATGTGTTAAAACTCCAAGGACCAATATCTTGCCAAAATATATACCACAATACCAATTCTCGATGCCCAGGACTGATGAGATACCGAGTGAGTCAGGAGGAAAGGTACGTGTTTTGACGGGTGATGGCATTGGTTATTCTTAGCAAACAACTTGATGTGGATTTATGCCCTGTTCCGTATGGTTTCCGAGATGTACATTTCTATTTATTTTCTACATTATTCATTGTAATTGTTTACAACGTACCACAGTAATATAGAGGAAGCTGAGACGAACATTTTGATACAGGACGCTTGTGGTCTGTGTTGTCGGAAGACTGCCTCAAACTGGCCTACAAAAGACACCTAAGCTACAGCGCACCCGTGTCGTGCGAGATTTTCAATATTCTCGCGATCTCTCCGCACAGACTGTTAGTTATAGACAAAAAAGAAATTGGACCTAGTTTTGTAGCAAATTTAATTTGATTTAATTGTGAACTGAGACAAGTTTTCGTTTAATCGTGCGGTTTTCGAGTTATTACAGGAAAACGTATGCAAGTGATATGAAACGTGTTCTACCTCGCAAACCATTTTCTAAAGGACATGTCCACATGAACTTTTTGTTCACAATCGCTAATACTACCGCATCTCAAAGCATGTACCTTTCCTCCTGACTCATCCTGTATTTTTTTTTTTTATGGAACCCTTACTGTGCAAGTCTAACTTCGGACTTGGCCAACTTTTATACTTTCGACTGATATAACGTTTCCCTCGACGTTTTCTTGTACTTTTTTGGTTTCAGTCTCTGTGTAACCGTTACGTTGTTGTTGTTGTGGTCTTCAGTCCTGAGACTGGTTTGATGCAGCTCTCCATGCTACTCTATCCTGGGCAAGCTCCTTTGTTTTCCATTACCTACTGCAGCCTACATACTTCTGAATCTGCTTACTGTATTCATCTCTTGCTCTCCCTCTACGATTTTTACTCTCCACGCTGCCCTCCAATGCAAAATTGGTGATCCCTTGATGCCTCAGAACATGTCTTACCAACTGATCCCTTCTTCTGGTCAAGTTGTGCCACAAACTTCTCTTCTCCCCAATCCTATTCAATACTTCCTCATTAGTTATGTGATCCACCCATCTAATTTTCAGCATTCTTCTGTAGCACCACATTTCGAAAGCTTCTATTCTCTTCCTGTCCAAACTATTTATCGTCCATGTTTCACTTCCATACATGGCTACACTCCATACAAATACTTTCAGAAACGTCTTCCTGACACTTAAATCTATGCTCGATGTTAACAAATTTCTCTTCTTCAGAAACGCTTTCCTTGCCAGTCTACATTTTATATTCTCTCTACTTCGACCATCATCAGTTATTTTGCTGCCCCAAATAGCAAAACTCCTTTACTACTTTAAATGTCTCATTTCCTAATCTAATTCCCTCAGCATCACCCGATTTAATTTGACTACATTCCATTATCCTCGTTTTGCTTTTGTTGATGTTCATCTTATACCCTCCTTTCAAGACACTGTCCATTCCGTTCAACTGCTCTTCCAAGTCGTTTGCTGTCTCTGACAAAATTACGATGTCATCGGCAAACCTCAAAGTTTTTATTTTTTCTCCATGGATTTTAATACCTACCCCGAATTTTTCTTTTGTTTCCTTTACTGCTTGCTCAATATACAGATTGAATAACATCGGGGAGGGGCTACAAACCCGTCTCACTCCCTTCCCAACCACTGTTTCCCTTTCATGTCCCTCAACTCTTATAACTGCCATCAGGTTTCTGTACAAACAGTAAATAGCCATTCTCTCCCTGTATTTCAGTCCTGCCACCTTTAGAATTTGAAAGAGAGTAATCCAGTCAACATTGTCAAAACCTTTCTCTAAGTCTACAAATACTAAAAACGTGGGTTTGCCCTTCCTTAATCTAGCTTCTAAGGTAAGTCGTAGGGTCAGTATTGCCTCACGTTTTCCAGTATTTCTACGGAATCCAAACTGATCTACCCCGAGGTCGGCTTCTACTTGTTTTTCCATTCGTCTGTAAAGAATTCGCGTTAGTATTTTGCAGCTGTGACTTATTAAACTGATAGTTCGGTAATTTTCACATTTGTCATACCTGTTTTCTTTGGGATTGGAATTATTATATTCTTCTTGAAGTCTGAGGGAATTTCGCCTGCCTCATACATCTTGTTCACCAGATGGTAGAGTTTTGTCAAGACTGGCTCTCCCAAGGCTGTCAGTAGTTCCAATGGAATGTTGTCTACTCCCGGGGCATTGTTTTGACTCAGGTCTTTCAGTGCTCTGTCAAACTCTTCACGCAGTATCGTATCTCCCATTTCATCTTCACGTACATCCTCTTCCATTTCCATAATATTGTCCTCAAGTACATCGCCCTTGTATAGACCCTCTATATTCTCCTTCCACATTTCTGCTTTCCCTTCTTTGCTTAGAACTGGATTTCCATCTGAGCTCTTGATGCTCATACAAGTGGTTCTCTTATCTCCAAAGGTCTCTTTAATTTTCCTGTAGGCAGTATCTATCTTACCCCTAGTGAGATAAGCCTCTACATCCTTACATTTGTCCTCTAGCCATCCCTGCTTAGCCATTTTGCACTTCCTGTCGATCTCATTTTTGAGACGTTTTTATTCCTTTTTGCCTGCTTCATTTACTGCATTTTTATATTTTCTCTTTTCATCAATTAAATTCAATATTTCTTCTGTTACCCAAGGATTTCCACTAGCCCTCGTCTTTTTACCTACTTGATCCTCTGCTGCCTTCACTACGTCATCCCTCAAAGCAACCCATTCTTCTTCTACTGTATTTCTTTCCCCCATTCCTGTCAATTGTTCCCTTATGCTCTCCCTGAAACTCTGTACAACCTCTGGTTCTTTCAGTTTATCCAGGTCCCATCTCCTTAAATTCCCACATTTTTGCAGTTTCTTCAGTTTTAATCTACAGGTCATAACCAATAGATTGTGGTCAGAGTCAACATCTGCCCCTGGAAATGTCTTACAATTTAAAACCTGGTTCCTAAATCTCTGTCTTATCATTATATAATCTATCTGAAACCTGTCAGTATCTCCAGGCTTCTTCCATGTATACAGCCTGAATACACCTGAACTACAACCGTTGTAATTCAGCTTCCTCCGGTTTATTGCCCGTCCGAAAAAGCTACCGGAATGGCAGCTGATGTTCATCCTTGTCGAAGAACCAATGAAGGAAGTGAAAGAAATTTTGGGAACAGAAATAAAAATTCATAGCGTAATGTTGTCGTGTTTGCGTTGACACCAGTATTGTAGAAAGGCCTCTCCTGCCTCCAGAATGGCTCGTGCAGGAGGCTATGGATATGGCACCTTCCAGTAACGCAGCGAACTTGGAGTCAAGAATGCTGTCTCAATAGAACATTTTTTTATGTCTATATGCATAGTGAAGAGGCAAATGAAAACTGGTATGAAGCCTTGGGTCGGAAGCCAGACCTCATGGATTAACGAGGGAGATACGCTAGGGTAGACCATGCAGTTTTGCAAGGCCGCTGTGCCCGGCTGGCGTAGTGATTATCGGATCTGCCTAGTGAACAGGAGACTGGGTTCGAATCCCAGCGTTGGTATAAATTTTAATTCGTCGCCTCTTCGTATATACATCTCAGACGTTTGAGATGTGAAAGGTCTGTGGAGCATATAGTTTAATTTGGCTCTCTGGGTTTCTGTGTAACAGCAGCTACATTCTAATATCCATCTGTCAGATGGTAGGTTACAATGGAAGAAAACTATTGTTTAAAATTGTCGTTCAAATATTGACTAACCTATTTCCCATCACCGGGTCAAGATTTCTGATCCACGTTTTCAACACTTCAGTAACAAACTTACAAAAATATTGGAAGTCATTCACGTATTGTATTAGTATTTGTTGAGTAATATAAAAAGATGTATTAGTCAAATAACACTGCGGTAAAGTAATAGAATTTGGGCAGTCAAGTAGTATTAAAAAGAGATACATGCTTTTTGTTGCTATCTGAAAATAAGTAATTGCTTTCGATAGTCAAGGAAAACTATTCCAAAGTGGCAATTAAATTTTGAACAAATTTTAAAAACGTTTTATGTCTGAAGTTTCCTATAAACGTACACTGTTCAATGTGTACTTAATTACACTGTTAATGCCATTGCTTCCAGCATTATGTTGATCTATTTTTTGCTATTGTAAAACTATAATAAATGGTAATGAAACAATAGGAGGCCTAAGGCTATATCTTTACTTGAGGAACTAAACCTGTCTGAAATCCCATTGTATTGCTAAAATGTTGCAGGACAGACATCTCACTTGAATTATGTCGATGAAAACAGGGGAAAAAGAAGTTCTACAGATCGATCACGGCCTCTCAGCCAGGAAGTTTTAACTAATGAAGACGCCGACCACGAAAGCCTACATTATATGAAAAAAGGGATGTTTCATCATTACAGTAAAGTACTATATTCATCGGCAGTGTTGATGAACATTACGATAAATGTAAGTAAATGACCTAATATAACTGGATATCGTTTCTTATTGCCACAACTTAAATAAAGTGTTTCTTCCAAGTAAAGACACGATGAATTCCCACTCTTGTTTATCTTTATGATGACTGTGAATGTGAGATCGTATTTCTATCTGTTTGCATCATCAGTAACTAAACTCCGATTTTCGTTTTTTCAGAAGTCAAGGGAACACATATGAAACTCGAAATATCCTAAATACCGTAAAACAGATAGATTTTATCCAAAAGTTATACGGTACAATCACTTTCAAGCTGCTTTTCCAAAAGTGTATAACATTCCAAAGAAACAGGAAAATTTGACACAAAAGGAAGGCGAATAAAGAATACAGAAAAGATTATTACGCTGTCCAAGTGTCTTCACCTCTCCATAAATTCTGCAACATAGATCTACTTGACCAGTTTGCTGAATTCGCAAGTGGTCTACAACTTTTATCAACCACATTTCCCTCCATCACCAAATTAACTATGCATTGATGTCTCAAGATGTGTCTCGTTTAACTTTTAGTCGAAATGTGACAAATTCAGTTTCTCCCCAGTTCGACTGAATCTCTCTTCAAAACTTATCCCATTTACTCAGTATTCAACATTTCTCTATAGTAACACTTTCCAAAACATTGTATTTTCTTCTTGTTCTTTCTGTCTGTGGGTAGTATCTTTTCGGAAAAGGCTTTTGCTACTGCCATGCAGCGTTTTTATATACTCTGTGTTTCAGCTATATTCAGTGAATTTGCTGCCCTAGTTATTTTCTTCCGCAATTCCCTCAAAAGCACCTAATTTCTTTCGACTACACTCCACACGTTTTTCGACGGTCATCTAATAGTTCCTTCTCAAGACCCTACACATTGCTTTCAACTTTCTTCCAAGTCTTTGGCAGTTTCTGGCAGAACTACAATTTCAGCAGAAAAAATAAATCTTTCACGATATTAATTTTTATTTCTGATCGTTAACCCGTTTCCCAGTTTATTCCTTATTTTGATGCTTACTTAATGTAAACATTGAATACCATAGAAAATAGTCTACAACCTGTTCTCGTTCCTTCTCAATTACCACCTCCCTTTATGTCCTTTGCCTGTTACTAGTTTGTTTCAGTACAAACTATTCGTAGCTCCTATTTTTTTACTCCTGCTACCCACAGAATTTGAAAAAGTGAATTCTAGTGAAAATTATCAAAACCGTTCTGTAAATCTGCCTATCTTCAGCCAGTCTTCTCGAATAAGTCGCTAGGTGAGTATTGCCTGGTCTGCTCCTACATTTCTTTACATCTCAATCTGATCTCACCGATGGAGTGGATTCCGACATACATTCCTGTCTCTCAGTAAACTCTCCATTTTATTTTGGTGAGAGCGTTTTATTTTTGCTTTCCTGCCACAACGTTTCCGTTTAGGCCAGGATTATCGTGACAAATGGTCTCGATTCTTAATATAGATCTTATGTGTGGTAACTCCAACCTATGAGCTATTCATAGTGTCTTTTCTCATTAAGTTGTCATCTACAAACTGTGGTAATCACTATACCCTACGACATGAATAATTTTTTATCAGGTGCCCTGCGATGTGGATTTCTTTCCCTGGCTCCCTGTGATGCGGATTTATTTCCTCGGCAAGTCTCACGTGAACTCTTAGCTTGCTTTACAGAAAATGTAATAAATAATTTGGTGATTTTGTGACGCATAGTCCACGGTCACCTGATATAGCACACGAATGCATGAACTACATTTCTCCAGAAACTAAACAAGAACTTCCACAATCCACGGCACACGGAATCGCTCCTGCATTGCGTTCCAAAGAACCATCTTTATGACAATAAGTATATGCCAATGTTTTGGCTCGTTAGTGTCAAATATTTACTTCGGAATTTTATAATTAAATTTGTACATGAATACGCAACGTAATTCCGTAACAAACTGTAATTTCAGTCTGAATACACAGTGCGTGATTGAGCCCTTTGCAAATGTTAATTGTTACGCAACCACACTACATCACTCAACGACGAATATACTTGACCAAATAAGGAGCCTCATAATGGATACAGGGATAACTGACCACAAAGTCGCTGTAGAGAGAGTGACCACAGCAACATCCATGTTCACCAAAAGTAAACGCAAAACGGATCCACTTACATAAAAAAGCATATAAAAATTCTCTTGACGCCTCTCTAGGAAACAATCTCTACTTCGTCCAGACTAACTAAGTACATGTTGACCAGATGTCACTTAAATTCAAAGAAATAGAGTCTGCGGCAACTGAGACATTTATACCGAATAAGTTAACAAGCGATGGCACTGATCCCCCTCACGGAACACAAAGCAGGTCAGAACACATTTTCAACGACAGAAGCGTGCAAAATGTAACAGAACACAAAATCCCCAAGATTGGTGACGCTTTTACTGAAGCTCAAAACTTCGCGCATTTCAATGCAGGATGCTTTTAATAGCTTTCACAACAACATCCTGTCTCGAAATCTGACAGAAAATCTAGAGAGATTCTGGTCGTGTGGAATGTAAATCAGCGGCAATACACAATCAATAAAGTCCCTCTGCCTTACCAGTGGTAATATTATCGATAACAGAGCCACTAAAGCCGAGTTATTCAACTTAGTTTTCCGAAATTCCTTCAGAGAGATGACGAAGTAAATATTCCAGAATCCGAATCAAGAACAGCCGCCAACATGAGTAGCTTCGAAGTAGATGTTCTCAATACAGCGAAGCAGCGTAAATCATTTAGTGAAGGCTAATTTTCCGGTCCAGTCTATCTTCTGATCATTCTCCTTTATATATTTTGTTGGTTTAAACTTTAATAAAAATGTTGTATTGTTCATTTTGTAGTCGAAGTTCATTATCTCTTTGTGTTTCCTTTGAGGCTAGACTGGTTCCTATTTTAGTTTTGATTTTGGATTGAGTACAATATACAGTTAGGTTCATTTCATAGTATGCTGATAAAATAGCCCCATACTTAGCCATCATATACAACCCATCGCTAGAAGAAAGACCTGAATCAAAAACATGGGAATTTGCACAGGTCACAGCACTACTCAGGGAAGGACGTAGGAGTAATCCGATGAATTACAGATCCATATCACTGACGTCAATTTACAGTGGAATTATGGGGCATTTACTGTGTTACAACATTATGAGTTACCCCGAAAAATTAATCCGTCGATTGACAAATAGTCATCAGGGATTCAGAAAATATCGATCTTGTGAAACACGGATTGCTCTTTATTCGCACGAATTAATGAGCGCTGTCGACAGGGGATTTCAAATTGACTACCTATTTCTAGATTTCCAGAAGGCTTTTGACACCGTGCCACACAAGAGACTCCTTATCAACTTGGCTGCGTGTAGACTATCGCTTCAGTTGTGCGATTGGATTCGTGAATGTCCTGGTTAGAAAGGTCGCAGTACGTAGTAATAGACGAAAAATCATCATGTAGAACAGAAATGATACGCCAAAGACCCCATAGAAATTCTGATCTTAATTATAGGCCTATAAATGATGTTGAAGACACTCTGAACAGCCCTTTTCTATTGTTTCCAGGTGATGCTGCCGTTTACAGTCTAGTAAACTCATCAGAAATTCAAAACAACCGCCAAATTGCTTAGACAGACTATCTGTAAGGTGCGAAAAGTGGCAATTGTCTCTGAATAATGAAAAGTGTGAGGTCATCCATACCAGTGCGAACAGAAATCCGCTAAATTTCGGTTATATGATAAATCACTCAAACCGGAAGGGTCTCATTTCAACCAAATACCTATGAATTACAATTACATATAAATGAAATCGGGAGAATCACGTAGATGATGTTGCGTGTAAGGCAAACCGAAGAAGGTGTTCTGTTGGCAGAAAGATTAGAAGATGAAACAGTCCTACTAAAGAGACCGCTTACATTACGCTTGCAGTACTCTTTTAGAGCACTGCTATGCGATGTGGGACCTTCATCATGAAGTTTTGTTAGAGGACATCGAAAAAATAAAAAAATAGCAGCTTGTTTTCTATAATCGCGAAATAGGGAAGAAAGAGTCACATATATGATAAGAGAGTTCAGATGGCAGTCATGAAAACAGAGACTTTTCCGTTGCGGCGAGAAGTTTCCACGAAACTTCAGTCATCAAATTCCTCATTTAAATGTGAAAATATTGTGTTGTCCACAGTCTACATAGGGAGAAATGACCATCGTAATAAAATAAGAGAAATAACAGCACGTAAAGATATATTTAAGTGTTTTCCTACGAGCTTCTAAAGGGCGTAATAGTATAGAAATAGTCTGAAGGTGGTTCGAAGTACCCTCTGCCAGTCGCTTAACAGTGACCTGCATAATAATATAGAGGTAAGTAAATTTTGTAATGTAATGTTTGTGGAAATAACTTAGAACGATTGGAAACAATATTTGGTAATACCGTTTGGCTAATAAATGTACTCATATTACCGATAACAGAAAGACCTATTTGAAGTTAAAAATAAAGAGCAGCGTGGAAAATTCTCTGATACAGAAATACACAGATATGTCAAAGGAAAAAGCAATATACGCTGACCGTGTGTGTGTGTGTGTGTGTGTGTGTGTATGTGTGTGTGTGTGTGTGTGTGTGTGTGTGTGTGTGTGTGTCAACTGAGTACCACATCCAGAGGAATACAGGTTAATTCCATTGGAACTACTGATAGCCTCGCGAGAGTCAGCAATGACAAAACTCTTCCACGAGGAGAGCAAGATGTATGACGTCAAGAGGAATATAATAATTCCAATCCCAAAGAAATCAGGTGTTGACAGGTGACAAATTTACCGAACTACCACGCAAGGCAATACTGACCCTGCGACTTCTCTTAGAAGATAAATTAAGAAAAGCAAACTTGCGTTTTTAGTATTGGTAGACTTAGAGGAAGCTCTTGACAATGTTCACTGGAACATGATCTTTCAGATTCTGATGTGGGTAGATGTAAAATACAGGGAACGAAAGGCTGTTTACAATTTTTACAGAAGCCAAATGGTAGTTATAAGAGTCGAGGGGCATGAAAGGGGGAGCAGTGGCTGAAAATGGTGTGAGACAGGGTTGTAACCTATCCCCGATGTTATTCAATCTGTACATTGAACAAGCAGTAAAGGAAACTAAAGAAAATTTTGTAGTAGGCCTGAAAATCCTTGGAGAAGAAATGAAAACTTTCTGAGGTTTTTCTGACGACGTTGTAATTCAGTCAGAGAGAGCAAAGGACGTGGAAGACAGTTTAGAGGAATGGAAAGTGTCCTGAAAGGAGAATATAAGATAAACATCTCCAAAAGCAAATCGATGTCATGTAGTGGAATTAAATCAGGTGACGCTGAGGGAATTAGATTAGCGAATGAGACGCTTAAAATAGTAAATCAGTTTTGCTATTTGGGCAACAAAATAAGTTAAAGCGGTCGAAGAAGAGAGGTATAATATGTAGACTGGCTATGGAAAGGAAAGCGTTCCTGAAGAAGAGAAATTTGACAACATCGAGTATAGATCTAAGTATCAGGCAGTGAAACACGAAAGATAAACAATGCAGACAAGAAGAGAATATAAGCTTTCGAAATGTGGTGCTACAGAAGAATGTTGATGATTAGATGGGTAGATCACGTAACTAATGAGAAGGTAGTGAACAGAATTGGGGAGAAGAGGATTTTATGGTACAATGGGACTAGAAGAATGGATCGGTTGGTGGGACAAGTCCTGATGCATCAAGGGATCACTAATTTAGTACTGGAGGGGAGTGTGGAGAGTAAATAGCGTGGAGGGAGATCAAGAGACGAACACAGTAAGCAGATTCACAAAGCTGTAGGTTGTAGTAGTTACTCGGAGATGAAGAGGCTTGCACAGGATATAGTAACATGGAGAGCTGCATCAAACCGGTCTCTGGACTGAAGACCATAAGAACAACAAAACCAGTGTTAATTTGCAACGAGATGGGTGGATCCTGGTTACACAGTCAGAAGGAGCTGGAGGGATTACATTTACATGTACCAGTGGTCGAGAAACGTGTCACGAGAGTAACCATAGATTATTGCAAGAAAGGCAAAAAGAAGGAATTACAATGAGTTAGTCGAACGTGTAGAGATACTGCATGGGTGATAAAAAATAGGGCTTAAACACAGCTTCACATCACCTTCGGGCGTAATGTTTCGTGGTCTTGTAAATGCGTAGATCTGTATTTGTTTTGCTGAGCTAAATATACCGAATTCTCGTTTTCTTTTGGATGTATGTGGCCTATGGATATTCGATTCCCTGTTACCTGGCATGTTCTCTCTTCTCATGAGCTGCTATTGCTCCGATGTATCAGAAATGGGTAATGATTTAAAATTTTATATTAAACTATCGGAAGAATCAGTAATGATTAACGGCATGACGATGCAGGAGACAGTGAAAACCACTACATTAAAGACATATATCGTGTGTCCAAAGGACATGGGGGCCTGTAATTCTCCATTGGCAGAAGATTCCGGAATAGCCCCCATTGATATCTGCGGGAGGGGACTGACAATTGTGGGGTGGGGAGGGGGGCTTACCATGAGAAAAATATTGAATAATCAACGGAAGGATAACGAGTCTGGGCGTGGAATGTTAGAACCTTGAACGTGGAAGGAAAACTTGAAAATCTGAAAATGGTAATGCAGAGACTCAACCTAGATGTAGTAGGGGTCATTGAAGTGAAATGGAAAGAAGACAATGATTTCTGGTCAGACAAATATAGCAGAAAAGGGGATAACGGGGCTAGGATTCGTTGTGAATATGAAGGCAAAGCAGAGAGTGTGTCACTCTGAACAGTTCAGGGATGGGGTTGTTCTTATCAGAAACGACAGCTCACCAACACCGACAACGATAGTTCACGGATACATGACGATGTCGGAAGCTGCAGATGAAGGGATAAAGAAAGTATAAGAGGATTTAGAAAGGGTAGTACAATACGTAAAGGGAGACGAAAATCTAATGGTCATGGGGTACTGGGATGCAGTTATAGCGGAAGGAGTAGAGGAAACGGTTACAGGAGAAAATGGGATTGGGACAAGGAATGAGAGAGAAAACGACTAATTGAGTTCTGTAATAAATTTCAGCTGGTAACAGCGAATACTCTGTTCAAGAATGACAAGAGGAGGAGGTAGCTTGCGAAAGGCCGATTGTTACGGGAAGATTCCAGTTAGATTACATCATCGTCAGACAAAGATTCCGGTATCGGATATTGGATTGTAAGGCGTACCAAGGAGCAGATACAGAGTCCGATCACAATACAGTATTGATGAAGAGCAGGCTGAAGATTAAGATGTTACTCAGGAAGAATCATTACGCAAAGAAGTGGGATACGTAAGCACTAAGAAATGACGAGATACACTTTCAGTTCTCTATAGATACTGCAGTAAGGAATAGCTCAGTAGACAGTGCAGTTGAAGAGTAATGGATGTTTCTAAAAAGTGCAGTCACAGAAGTTGTAAAGAAAAACATAGGCGCAAAGAAGGTAACTGCGAAGAAATCATGGGTTTCAGAAGAAATACTTCAATTGACCGTCTAAAGGAGGAAGTACAATAATGTTTAGCGAAACCCAGGAATATAGAAATACAAGTCGCTGAGGAATGTAGTAAATAGGAAGTGCAGGGAAGCTAAGACGAAATTGCTGCACGAAAAGGGTAAAGAAATCAAAAAAGAAATGATTGTCTGAAGGAAAAGTCAGCATAAAGGAATGCCCAAACAACCTCCAGTGAAATTAAAAGCAAAGGTGGTAACATTAAGAGTGCAACGGGAATTCCACTGTTAAATGCAGAAGAGAAAGCGATTAGTTGGAAGGATACATTCAAGGGGATGATTTGTTTGATGTGATAAAAAAAAGAAACAGGAGTCGATTTAGAAGGGATAGGGGATCCAGTATTAGAATCAAAATTTAAAAGAGCTTTGGAGGAATTACGATCAAATAAGGGAAAATGTATATTTAACATCGCATCAAAATTTCCAAAATCATTGGGGAAGTGGCAACAAAACGACTATTGGCTTTGGTGTGTGGAAGTATGAGGCTGACTTTCGGAAAAATATCATCCACACCGTCACCAACACTAAACGAGCCGACAAGTGGGATAATTGTCTCACAATCAGCTTAACAGCTCGTGCATCCAATTTGCTGACAGGAATAATATACAGAAGAATGGAAATGTAAATTGAGGACGCGCTAGATGACGATGAATTTGGTTTTAGGAAAAGTATAGGGACGAAAGAGGCAGTTCTGACGTTGCGGTTGTTAATGGGGGCAAGACTAAAGAAAAATCAAGACATTTTCATAGAACTGGTCGATCTGGAAAAAGCATTCGACAATGTAAAATTGTGCAAGATGTTCGAAATTCTGAGAAAAATAAGGGTGAGCCATAGGAAGAGACGGGTAATATACACTACGTACAAGAGATAAGAGGTGATAATAAGAGTGGACGACCAAGAACTAAGGGCTCGGATTAAAAATGGTGTAAGACAGGGATGTAGTCTTTCACCCCTATTTTCAATCTGTACATCGAATAAGCAAAGAGGAAAAAAAGGAAGGTTTAGGCAAGGAATTAAAATTCAAGGTAAAAGGCTATCTATTACACGATTCGCTGATGACATTGCTAACCTGAGTTAAAATGAAGAAGAATTACATGATCTGCTGAATGGAATCAACAATCTACTGTATACATATATGGACTGAGAGTAAATCGAAGAATGACAAGTAATGAGAAGTGGAAGAAATCAGATCAGCGAGAAACGTAACACAAGGATTGCTGGTCACGAACTAGATGAAGTTGAAGAATTCTTCTACATAGGCGGGAGAATAACCAATGATGGACAGAGCAAGGACATGAAATGGAGACTCGCAGTGGCAAAAACGGTATTTATAATCAAGAGAAGTCTACTAATATCAAGTATAGGCCTTAATGTTAGGAACAAGTTCCTGAGACTATATGTCTGGATTACAGCATTATATGTTAGTGAAAGATGAAGTGTGAGAAAACCGGAACAGAAGAGAATCGAAGCATTTGAGATGAGGTACTACAGACGAGTGCTGAAAATTTGGTGGACTGATGACATAAGGAATACGGAGGTTCTGCGTGGAATCGGAGAGAAAACGAATACACGGAAAACATTGATAAAGAGAAGTGATCGAATGACAGGATATCTGTTACGACATCAGGGAATGACTTCCATGGTACCAGAGGGAGCGTTAGAGAGCAAAAACTGTAGAGAAAGACAGGGATTGGAACACATCTAGCAAATAGACGTAGGTTGCAAGTGCTACTCTGAGATGAAGAGGTTGGCACAGGAAAGCAATTTTTGGCGGGCCGCGTCGAACCAGTCAGACAAATGATGACCAAAAAAAAAATAGTATGTAACTCTGTTGGGGATGGGTTGACATTCTCATTACAGCAATAGTTTGTAGTGAATGGAGAAACATCTAACGACACTTAAGTATTTGGTGTCTTCAAGAACTCAGCAAAATAACACCTCTTCGGCTTGTATAGTAGACAGCAATTCCGACAGTTTATACTGCTGCATGTATTTCAAAATCACATCGCAGACGAAACTTTAAGGGACGGATAGTATAAGGGAACCTTTACTTCATATAGCGACAGAAAGTGTTATAAAACGTTACCATGCGGTGGTGACGGATTCGTTCTGGAACCAAGATCAACTGTATGTTAAAGCTGTTCTCTCGAAACTTACTACAATAATGCTTACCTGCTTGCCGCTTACGAAAATGAAACGGGAAGCCGAAAACCAAAGCCTCGAGATCATCCTGCACGCAGTGCTGTGTTCGGAACAACGTGGACTTCTAATAAATACCTGAAATTTATTTATTTATTTATGCATTTATTTTACCTGGCAAGATTAGGGCCTTCAGGCACTCTCTTACACCTAACCAGGCATTCTCAGATTTAACGAGTTACAGTTTCTACAGAACATTAAGGACATACAACGTATTATGCAGTATTGATGTTAAAGAAAAAAAAGAGATTATAACAGTAGTACAATGATAAATACACTCCTGGAAATGTAAAAAAGAACACATTGACACCGGTGTGTCAGACCCACCATACTTGCTCCGGACACTGCGAGAGGGCTGTACAAGCAATGATCACACGCACGGCACAGCGGACACACCAGGAAGCGCGGTGTTGGCCGTCGAATGGCGCTAGCTGCGCAACATTTGTGCACCGCCGCCGTCAGTGTCAGCCAGTTTGCCGTGGCATACGGAGCTCCATCGCAGTCTTTAACACTGGTAGCATGCCGTGACAGCGTGGACGTGAACCGTATGTGCAGTTGACGGACTTTGAGCGAGGGCGTATAGTGGGCATGCGGGAGGCCGGGTGGACGTACCGCCGAATTGCTCAACACGTGGGGCGTGAGGTCTCCACGGTACATCGATGTTGTCGCCAGTGGTCGGCGGAAGGTGCACGTGCCCGTCGACCTGGGACCGGACCGCAGCGACGCACGGATGCACGCCAAGACCGTAGGATCCTACGCAGTGCCGTAGGGGACCGCACCGCCACTTCCCAGCAAATTAGGGACACTTTTGCTTCTGGGGTATGGGCGAGGACCATTCGCAACCGTCTCCATGAAGCTGGGCTACGGTCCCTCACACCGTTAGGCCGTCTTACGCTCACGACCCAACATCGTGCAGCCCGCCTCCAGTGGTGTCGCGACAGGCGTAAATGGAGGGACGAACGGAGACGTGTCGTCTTCAGCGATGAGAGTCGCTTCTGCCTTGGTGCCAATGATGGTCGTATGCGTGTTTGGCGCCGTGCAGGTGAGCGCCACAATCAGGACTGCATACGACCGAAGCACACTGGGCCAATACCCGGCATCATGGTGTGGGGAGCGATCTCCTACACTGGCCGTACACCTCTGGTGATCGTCGAGGGGACACTGAATAGGGCACGGTACATCCAAACCGTCATCGAAACCATCGTTCTACCATTCCTAGACCGGCAAGGGAACTTGCTGTTCCAACAGGACAATGCACGTCCGCATGTATCCTGTGCCACCCAACGTGCTCTAGAAGGTGTAAGTCAACTACCCTGGCCAGCAAGATCTCCGGATCTGTCCCCCATTGAGCATGTTTGGGACTGGATGAAGCGTCGTCTCACGCGGTCTGCACGTCCAGCACGAACGCTGGTCCAACTGAGGCGCCAGGTGGAAATGGCATGGCAAGCCGTTCCACAGGACTACATCCAGCATCTCTACTATCGTCTCCATGGGAGAATAACAGCCTGCATTGCTGCGAAAGGTGGATATACACTGTACTAGTGCCGACTTTGTGCATGCTCTGTTGCCTGTGTCGATGTGCCTGTGGTTCTGTCAGTGTGATCATGTGATGTATCTGACCCCAGGAATGTGTCAATAAAGTTTCCCCTTCCTGGGACAATGAATTCACGGGGTTCTTATTTCAATTTCCAGGAGTGTATAACAATAAAAAATAATTATAGCAATCAAGAATAATAATGATAATAATAATAATAATAGTAATGACTATGTATATGAAAGTAAACATACTTTTCTTTTGTGAATGTCAGTCCTATTGTTAGTTGGGAATTTTCTCGTTATGTTCTTGAAGCTTGTGAGTTATTCTCATCGAACAGAGACATAAGACAATAGAATGGGGTAAAAGAGATATATAAGAGGTAGATAGGTTAGAGAAAGAGAAATAGAATGGTAAAATTCGAAGCTGTGATGGAGAGGAGAAAGAAAGAGATGGGAGGGGCACAACAATGGTGGCTATACATTCCCTAAAATGTAAGTTTTGAGTTCCCTCTTGAATGTTGAGTAGTTCTGGATAAGACGCAGATCACAGGGGAGCGCGTTCCATAGTCGTATGGCTGAGATGGAGAATGACACGGAGAAAGATTTTGTGTTATGTAAAGGTACAGCCAAGATGCTAGACGTATCCGATCTGGTATTGCGATTTTAGAATGATGATAGGTGTTTAATGTGAGAAGATAAGTATTGGGGGCACCAGTGGCTAAGAAATCGATGAAGTAAGCACATCGTGTGGAGATCGCGTGCCTTATGTGGGCGTATCCAACCTAGCTGGGAGTATGAAGGACTGATATGATCTTACAACCGAATATTGTACACGTATCTAACGCAAGCACTCATCACTAAATTTTCTATTTTCTAGTTCCATGGCTTGTTTCAAAACTTCGTTAAAAAACAGACGTGCGCTTCCCTACAGCACCTACCAGAGCCCAGCGGAAATTGTGGACGAGGGAAGAAAGCTGGTGGAGCGTAGAAACGCCCTGGACCTCGCGGAACGACATTTAATATCCGGTCTGAATATGTAACAGGCTTACCCTCTGCCCAGGCCCCCGTTTCTCAAAGGCTCTGAAGTGGTCAAGGAAACATTGTGGATAAAGGAGAGTACAAATGTACTCGCGACAGTATATCAGACGAGCAGATTAACGGTCCTTGATTCAGAGCTGATTTATCCGTACGGCGTATGACATTGTGGGGCATTAAAATTACAGCGTTATTTATAACAATCAATAAGGACTTTTCGTTATAGTGCGGTCACAGTATCGGAGGAACGGTAGGTGATTAAATTTGTAGCTGATTTGCGGGTATACAGAGTGCAGAGTTTAGTCCAAGGCGCCATCATCTCCAGGAGAAACAACTCCTCTAACCAGGCTGGGTACTGAACTCAATTAAACTTCAATTCCGTGCTGCTTCAGTTCAGTGGAAGAGCTCAGCAAACGAACACGCGTGACCCATGACCAAATGTTTTCAGTGGGTTAGAAACGTGTAGAACGTAATAGAAAGGATAACTCGAAAACAAAGCGACCAAGAGTAGTCGCACAAGTAAGTGGAAACACTTCATTTAGTATATCACAGTTTATGAAACTTCCTGGCAGCTTAAAACTGTGTGCCGGTCAGAGACTCGAATTCGGGACCTTTGCCTTTCGCGGGCAAGTGCTCTACCAACTGAGCTACCCAAGCACGACTCAATGCCCGTCCTCACAGCTTCACTTCTGCCAGTACCTCGTCTCCTACCTTCCAAACATTACAGAAGCTTCTTATCAGCGCACACTCCACTCATTCTGGAAACATCCCCCAGGCTGTGGCTAAGCCATGTCTCCGCAATATCCTTTCTTTCAGGAGTGCTAGTTATGCAGGGTTGGCAGGAGAGCTTCTGTAAAGTTTGGAGGGTAGGAGACGAGAAGTGAAGCTGTGAGGACGGGGCGTGAGTAGTGCTTGAGTAGCTCAGTTTCTAGAGCACTTTCCCACGAAAGGCAAAGGTCCCGAGCTCGAGTCTCGGTCCGGCACACAGTTTTAATCAGCCAGGAAGTTTCATATCAGCGCATACTCCGCTGCAGAGTAAAAATCTCATTCTGGATATCACAGTTTAGATTCCAAAAGGGCTGCAGGACTGAGAGTACTATTTAGACAGTCACTCGTCAAATTGTACAAGCCTTAAATAATAACATATCGATAGCTGGTATTTTTCGTGATCTTTCCAAGGTGCTTGGTGATGTAGATCATGGCAATTTCTTGGAAATACTCACGTTTTAATGTTTCCTCGGAGTCTGTCGCGGCTGCAAGTTTGAATTAAAACTGCTCGGCTTTCTAGCCACCTAAATTCGAATAAAATGCTCGAGTTTTCAGTGGCCATCTTCGCCATCGTCGTCAGGACTAAAACCACTGACTACTGGGGTTGACGCGGTTTTCCGCTTGTATAGCCGCGATTTGGCCTGTGGCACCGATGAGAGAGAGCCGAAACGACTCATGCGCAGGAGGTGATTAGGCAGCACATTGCAGCTCTGGCCTGCCGCGAGGACCGAGTGACGTCATATGGTGCGAGGGGCCTGCACCACGTATGAAACTGCCGCTCCCGTTTTCTTAGAAGCGTCAAGCATTCGAAGCTACCTACTATCCACATGCGAAGCCCTTCCCTATGCCCTAGAGAGTCAGTACCCCTGGTCTCTGTTAAAATTGTTGTTGTTCATTCTTATCTCAGTCGCATCTATTGTAAAGGAATACCGAGCGAGGTGGCGCAGTGGTTAGCACACTGGACCCGCATTCGGGAGGACGACGGTTCAATCTCGCGTCCGGCCATCCTGATTTAGGTTTTCCGTTATTTCCCTAAATCGCTCCAGGCAAATGCTGGGATGGTTCCTTTGAAAGGGCACGGCCGACGTCCTTCCCCAACCTTCCCTAATTCGATGAGACCGATGCCCTCGCTGTTTGGTCTCTTCCTCCAAACAATCCAAAATCCAATGTAACGGAATCTCAGTATGCGGACGCATGAGCCAAGACTTCTGGCTTTCAAACAGTACTTTGGGTCCGTTTTCCTGGCAATGCTCCTCTGTGGCCGACTATCATGCGCCCTTTTTTTAATATGTCGCTTGGGCTCAGTACATGGCTCTCCTATTGTGCGCATCGTCTGACCCGTGTAGATGCTGCCTCATTTGCAAGGGACCCCATACACACAGGGCACACGAAGAGCTAAGTCATCTTTACCAACACGCAGCATATCTCATATATGGTCGTCGAAAGGAACAACGACTGATGCTTGATACTTCTACGGAGGTGGAAGCGGCAGTTTCAAACGTGGCGCCTGCCCCTCCCGCGCCTGACTTCTCTCGGTCCTTGATGCGAGTTGGAGCTGGAGCTGCTACGGACTGCCAAATCACCTGCCGCGCACTCTGTTTTTCGCCCCTCTCTGATTGGTGCCAGGGGCTGAATCGTAGTTACACAAGCGGGAAACCGTGCCATCCCTGACAGTCAATCGCTTTATTCCTGACGACGATGGCGAAGATGGCCATCGAAGGCTGGAGAATTTCATCCGAAGTGACGCATTTTGAAAACAGAGAAGAATATTGTTCTAGTTTTAATGAATTCAAGGCTTCACGCACAGCTGGCTTGAATCATACGTAACAGAATACAAAATTTTGTGCAGAATGCTTCCGACAATTTCGGGAAGGTAGAAAGTTGTAGTGGCTGGGGAAAAAATATCGCTAAAAGGGAATCTCTCAGGGTTCAATTTTGGATCCACTCTGGTCTCCTCGTCGGAGGTTCCAGTCCTCCGTCGGGCATGTGTGTGTGTGTGTGTGTGTGTGTGTGTGTGTGTGTGTATGTGTGTGTGTGTGTGTGTGTGTTTGTGTGTGTGTTGTTCTTAGCCTAAGTTAGTTTAAGTTAAACTGAGTAGTGTCTAGGGACCGATGACCTCAGCAGTTTCGACCCATAGAGGCTTACCAAAAATTTCCAGAATTATTTTAATGCACTCCTGTTCCTCATACACGCGAATGGCCTGGCAATTAGCAAAGAACAAGAGAAACAGGTTCTTTTGGCAGACGATACTAGCGTAATAATAAATCCCGTTAGAGAGAAAGCAACAGAAGAGATGGTAAACGATATTTTTCAAATCGTTATTAAGTGGTGCTCTGAAAATGGACTCTTCATAAAATTTGAAAAACTCACTACATTAAGTTGTATACAACAGTCATACCCAACAACTGGTGTACCACATAAGGAGGAGTCAGTAAATAGAGGAGAATACTCCAAATTTTTAGGTGCATATATTGAAGAAAACTTAATGGGAGCTTCTGAAACAATACAGCTACTTATGCTCTTAGTATAGTTGCAAATGTTGGAAAAAGACCGATCAATCTCCAGACATATTTTGCGTATTTCCTGTTGCGGCGTACCGTCAAGCGCCGGAACGTCGGTCAAGAACGTTACAGCAGAGAAGGCTGTGAGACGACGACAGCCAATAGCATGCTGACCGACCCCACTCAAGGACGACACCGAGAGAGCAGCGCCCTCTAGGCGAAGAAAACAAGCGCCGCCGCCTAGTTGAAGAGTGGCCGTTCTACCAACGCTACATCAGCGACTTATGAACTGAACTGTTTCACTTGTATTAGAAGTTGTACAAACTGAAGAGACTTCTTCTTTCCTGTCGCCAATTCCTTGCGACACACTATTGTAGATTCCCAGAGTTAAGTATTGTCATTTGCTTTACTGTAATGAAAATTCATTAACACGATTTGCTTGAATAGTTGTCTAGCGATCCGAGGAAGCAGGTTTCCTAGACACCTCATATTCGACGGGTAGGCAGGAAACAACATTTTCCCTCCACAAAGCTTTGCAGAATAATTTTATGGGGTAACTCATCACTCAGATTGAAATCCCGTTTTGCAAAAAAGCGAGAGGTCAGAATTATATGCGGGTTCAGCAGCGAAAATAACGTTGGTACCTCTTATGAAGGAGCTACACATTCTTACTGTGCCGTCGCTACACACATACAGTCCTGGAAATGGAAAAAAGAACACATTGACCCACCATACTTGCTCCGGACACTGCGTCAGTGTCAGCCAGTTTGCCGTGCATACGGAGCTCCATCGCAGTCTTTAACACTGGTAGCATGCCGCGACAGCGTGGACGTGAACCGTATGTGCAGTTGACGGACTTTGAGCGAGGGCGTATAGTGGGCATACGGGAGGGCTGGTGGACGTCCCGCCGAATTGCTCAACACGTGGGGCGTTAGGTCTCCACAGTACATCGATGTTGTCGCCAGTGGTCGGCGGAAGGTGCACGTGCCCGTCGACCTGGGACCGGACCGCAGCGACGCACGGATGCACGCCAAGACCGTAGGCTCCTACGCAGTGCAGTAAGGGACCGCACCGCCACTTCCCAGCAAATTAGGGACACTGTTGCTCCTGGGGTATCGGCGAGGACCATTCGCAACCGTCTCCATGAAGCTGGGCTACGGTCCCGCACACCGTTAGGCCGTCTTCCGCTCACGCCCCAACATCGTGCCGCCCGCCTCCAGTGGTGTCGCGACAGGCGTGAATGGAGGGACGAATGGAGACGTGTCGTCTTCAGCGATGAGAGTCGCTTCTGCCTTGGTGCCAATGATGGTCGTATGCGTGTTTGGCGCCGTGCAGGTGAGCGCCACAATCAGGACTGCATACGACCGAGGCACACAGGGCCAACACCCGGCATCATGGTGTGGGGAGCGATCTCCTACACTGGCCGTACACGTCTGGTGATCGTCGAGGGGACACTGAATAGTGCACGGTACATCCAAACCGTCATCGAACCCATCGTTCTACCATTCCTAGACCGGCAAGGGAACTTGCTGTTCCAACAGGACAATGCACGTCCGCATGTATCCCGTGCCACCCAACGTGCTCTAGAAGTTGTAAGTCAACTACCCTGGCCAGCAAGATCTCCGGATCTGTCCCCCATTGAGCATGTTTGGGACTGGATGAAGCGTCGTCTCACGCGGTCTGCACGTCCAGCACGAACGCTGGTCCAACTGAGGCGCCAGGTGGAAATGGCATGGCAAGCCGTTCCACAGGACTACATCCAGCATCTCTACTATCGTCTCCATGGGAGAATAACAGCCTGCATTGCTGCGAAAGGTAGACATACACTGTACTAGAGCCGACATTGTGCATGCTCTGTTGCCTGTGTCTATGTGCCTGTGGTTCTGTCAGTGTGATCATGTGATGTATCTGACCCCAGGAATGTGTCAATAAAGTTTCCCCTTCCTGGGACAATGAATTCACGGTGTTCTTATTTCAATTTCCAGGAGTGTATTCGCGAAGGAAGTACGTCATAAATAATCCATCACAATTTGATAACAGTGATATCATACCTACAGCAATAGTGTGAAATATGAGTTTTGTTACCCACTGTTAAAACTGTCAGTGCCTCAGAAAGAAGTTCAGTATGCAGCAACAAAAAGTTTCGATCGTTTGCAAAAATGGTTTAAATGGCTCTAAGCACTATGGGACTTAACATCGGAGGAAATCAGTCCCCTAGACTTAGAACCACCTAAACCTAACTAACCTAAGGACATCACACACATCCATGTCCCAGGCAGGATTCGAATCAGCGACCATAGCAGCAGCTCGATTCTGCACTGAAACGCCTAGAACCGCTTGGCCACAGCGGCTGGGTGATCATTTGCCCATTAACATAAAACGACTGCGGTTAAAGGGGCAAGTTTTAAATTTAATTTAGAATCATTTCTCCTTCGTGCTTGAATTTGGGAAGTATGTGAATTTCAGAGCAACTTTACGAAGTACTTAGGAGAAAGGCCGCCTGCTTTCTATATAGAGGGTGTTCCACAAAGAATACACGTATTTCGCACACATATATTTATTAAATTGTAAGACATACAACTATGAAACTTGGGCCTCATATTTATCAATTTCACACATAAAAATATCACACTGGCACTAAGTCCTCCCTTACGAGAAAAAGTATGTTCGTCCTCACTGAAACCCGGTTCTTGAATTCTTCTAGCTTCCACGGTACATCTACATCTACATGATTACTGAGCAATTCACAGAGGCAAAGGGTTCATCGAACCACAATAATACTATCTCTCTACCATTGCACCCCCGAACAGCGCGCGGGAAAAACGAACACCTTAACCTCTCTGCTCGAGCTTTGATTTCTCTTATTTTATCTTGATGATCATTCCTACCTACAAAATATTTTCGCATTCAGAAGAGAAAGCTGGTGAATGAAATTTCGCAAAGAGATCTCGCCGCGACGAAAAACGTCTTTGCTTTAATGACTTCCATCCCAACTCGCGTATCATATTTGCCACACTCTGCACCCATTGGATGTCCTCCGTCAATCCCACCTGGTAAGGATGCCACACCGTGCAGCAATATTCTAACAGAGGACGAACGGGTGTAGTGTAAGCTGTCTCTTTAGTGGACTTGTTGCATCTTCTAAGTGTCCTGCCAATGAAACGTAACCTTCGGCTCGCCTTCCCCACAATATTATCTATGTGGTCTTTCCAACTGAAGTTGTTCGTAATTTTAACACCCAGGTACTTAGTTGAATTGACAGCCTTGAGAATTGTACAATTTATCGAGTAATCGAATTCCAATGGATTTCTTTTGGGACTCATGTGGATCATCTCACACTTTTCGTTATTTAGCGTCAACTGCCACCTGACACACCATACAGCAATCTTTTCTAAACCGCTTTGCAACTGATACTGGTCTTCGGATGACCTTACTAGACGGTAAATTACAGCATCATCTGCGAACAACCTAAGAGGATTGCTCAGATTGTCACCCAGGTCATTTATATAGATCAGGAACAGCAGAGGTCCCAGGACGCTTCCCTGGGGAACACCTGATATCACTTCAGTTTTACTCGATGATTTGCCGTCTATTACTACGAACTGCGACCTTCCCGACAGGAAATCACGAATCCAGTCGCACAACTGAGACGATACTGCTTAGGCCCGCAGCTTGATTATTAGTCGCTTGTGAGGAACGGTGTCAAAAGTTTTCCGGAAATCTAGAAATTCGGAAACAACTTGAAATCCCCTTTCGATAGCGGCCATTACTTCGTGCGAATAAAGAGCTAGTGTTGCCGCATGAACATTGTCCTTAATAAGACCCCACAGAAAGAAGCCGCAGGCCGTCAAATCAGGAGATCGTGCAGCCCTGCTGACAAGTGCCAAGTCGACGGCTGTCTGACCAGTAATCGTGTTTCCATGAACGAAGAATGGGTCGCAAACAGGTGAGTGAGATATCGCCCAAAACACATCGACTTTGTGTGATTCTTGTACACGTTCAGTGTGGGCATGTGGGTTCTATAAGGCCAAAATTGGAACGCTGTGTTTGTTTACTTTTCCACTAAGGTGCAAAGTTGCTTCACCACTGAAAACGATTTGTTGTGCGAAATTTTTATTATTCCGAAACTGCCAACGACGTTCAGAAGCTCGTCACATAATACAACACGTTTGCTTCTGTCGTCATGACGCATAGACTGTAACAGCTGTAACATGCGTGGCTTTACAACCAACCGACCTCTCAAAAGACACAAATTCCACTGAGAATTTCTTTCTTAAAAATTAAGTGTAGATGCATGAGTATGGCTAAAGAAAATAATGTGTTAATTGATGTTTGCACTAATCGTTCATACATATCCTGCAAATTGACTCGTTTCTCATAATTTCGACAAAGTAATCGTTCAAATAACCTGGAGGGTGTAAATAACTAACTAACTAATTACAGAGGTAGGGCAGCACTACACGGGCATCAGGCCGTCTTGAAGTATTTTTTTTTTAAATATAACAGCACACAGAACTCGAATACAGCGCACAGTGACTGGCGTTAACACCTCTGAAATACAAATCTGTCCAAATTTCCGGTTATGCGAACAATAGATGATCGTTTACCCCACAGCAATCCGTACCATCACATCCGGTGCTTGACCCGTATGCTGATGACGAATGGAGCCATTTAGTATTCCTCCTTCTCGGCGTCTTCACACACGGAGCCTTCCTTCGCAATGCTACAGACAGAACGGGGATCCTCTCAAGAGACGGCGCAGTACCATTCTCTGCTTGAGAAACAATTGTCACCGTGGTGACACTACGTGGGGCTCAGTCCCTGTGGAAAATTGCCTTGCCGCAAACAGTGCCAATTCTGTCCTCTGTGGCACCTGTCACTTAAGGCTGTTCCGATCTCTCATGGCTCAATCGCCAGGACACCATACTCGAATGTCAGTCACTGGATCCCGAACAGATGTGAGCAATTCTTGATAAGCTGCGATCATTTCCCTGTTAAATTATGACACGTGCTCATAGATGTTCCTTCATCTCCCATGAGGTATTAAACGACCCTCTCACTAACAACCAAAATTCAAATGCGATTTCTGTATGAGAAACCCTTCGCGTAAATTTTTTATAAAGGGTGTTTCAAAAAGAATATACGTATTACAAAATATTACGTTGTCAAAAGTACCGATTGCTCTGCCATGCCTTGGTTACTGTGTGTGTGAATTCCTAAGGGACCAAACTGCTGATGTCATCGGTCCCTACACATACGCACTACTTAGGCTAACTTAAACTAACTTCCGCTAAGGACAACACACACACATCCATGCCCCAGTGAGGACTCAAATTCCGGCGAAAGTGGCCCCGCAATCTGTGACATGGCGCCTCAAATCGCGTGGCCACTCCGCTCGGCGTTTAGTTATCGGAGGAACGAATACATTCTTTGGTTTATATTCCTTGCCGCTAGATGGCGGCTACCTTCTTTTTGCTTGAGTACCGTTACATGGTGCAAAAAGGCTACGCCGCAGCAGAATTCAGTTTCTAATCTTGAGTTTGGAAAGTGTAACTTCATGATTACAGTGCAAAGACGTTTCAGGTCGATGTACCACAGCGATCCTCCGAGTGGATGGAGCTTTCGCGGCTGTTATTCACAATTTGCAAGCACATGACTTGTAAAGGAAAGAGCCTTAGCAGCCCTAGTGTTTCCGACGAAAATGTCGCACGAATTCTAACCACTTTCGAACGTAGTACTACCATATCAACTCATGGTGGGAGTCGAAGTTAAAATGCCTCAAAACACTGCAGCAGTTTTTGAGACGTTGGTTGCTTATAAAGCCACACATGTAATATCTGTTACAGGGTCTGCGTCATGACGACAAACGCAATAATGTGGCGTTTTCTGACGAGCTTCAGAATGTTGTTGGCAATGATAATACTTCAGCGCAGTGCATCATGTTCAAAGCGGCAAATTCGCCTTAGTGAGAAAGTAAACAAACACAGTGTTTTAATTTGTGGTCTAGAGAACCCAAAGTCAACGTGTTTTGTGCGACATCTCACCTGTCTGCTGCTCCTTCTTCATTGATGGAAACACGATTACTGGTGAGCAATATTTTGCTATATTCTGAAAGTGGTTATTTCCGAGGCTGGTGGCGTGCGGTTGTAGGCGCTACAGCCTGGAGCCAGACGACCTGCTTCGACCATGGATGTGTATGATGTCCTTAGTTAGGTTTAAGTAGTTCTGAGTTCTAGGGGACTGATGTGCTCAGAGCCATTTTTTCCGAGGCTGAACGAGGGACAACTTCAGTTTTCGAAAGGATTGGGCACCCACTCACTTGCGTCACCAAGTGTGTGAATATCTGAACGGAATTCTGCCAAGCTGTTGGACTGGTCGCCACACAGTCGGCGACTTAACGCTTCTCAGCTGCCCTTCACTGCCACCGAATTTGATGACCTGTAACTTATTCCTGCGTGGGTTCACTTAGGACAACGTTTTTGCACCAACACAGAAACCCAGAAGAGCGCAAGAAGGGGATTTCAGCGACGACGGACACGCTCCTCTCTGTATAGGAGGAATTCGAGTATTAATAATATCGATGTGATGTTGTTCTTGTCGCTGGTGCAGGACATACTGAACATCTGTAATCTAAACATGTGAGATTGATAAATATTTGTTCCAACTTTCATAGCAGTTGTGGTTCCTTTGGTTGTCAATCCAAAGACTGCCTTGATGCAGCTCTCCATGCTACTCTTTCTGCGCAAGCCTCTTCATTTCCGAGCAACTGTTGCAACCTCTGTCCCTCTGAATCTGCTTACTGTATTCATATCTTGGTCTCCCTCTACGATTTTTACTCCCCACACTGCCCTCCAGTACTAAAATTGTGATCTGTTGTGCGCCTCGGAATGTGTTCCACCAACCGATCACTTCTTTTAGTCAGGTTATACCAGATATTTCTCTTCTCTCCAAATCTGTGCAGTACCTCCTCATTATTTACGTGATCTATTCACCAAATTTTTAGCATTCTTCTGTAGCACCACATTTCCAAAGTTTCTATTCTCTTCTGGTCTAAACTGTTTATCGTACATGTTTCACTTCCATACATGGCTACACTCCACACAAATACTTTTAGAAAGGGCTTTCTGACACTTAACTCTACATTCGATGTTAACAAATTTCTCGTCTTAAGAAACGCTTTCCTTGCTACAGTCAATCTCCATTTTATATCCTCCCTACTTTGACCATAATCAGTTGCTTTGCTTCCCACATAAGGGAACTTATCTACTACTTTAGATATCTCATTTCCAAATCTGATTCCGTCAGCGTCAGCTAATTTCCTACATTGCCTTATCCTCGTTTTGCTTTTGTTAATGTTTATCTTATATCCTCCTTTAAAGATACTGTCCATTCTGTTCAGCTGTCTTTCCAAGACCTTTGCCGTCTCTAACAGTATTACAATGTCATCGGTAAATCTCAAATTTTATATAGTTTAAAAAAACCATTACATTTTCAATGTAAAAGTAATATAAATTATACAGGGTGAAAAGTATTTAGACCGACAAACTCTGGGAGGTTGTAGGGGACACCACAACTAATATTTTCCCCTAGTGTCATTTTTTCCTATGAGGAGTATTTAAACCAGTAGAGGGAGATTTCTCTCACACGGGCAAAAACATCAGGACTGTCCTGAATTGTTCCCCACACAAGAAAGTGGGGATCGGACAGGCCATGGTACAGGACCACCTCTGCCAACCCACGTGTCTGGGAACCGTCGGTCCAGGAATCGACGCACACGACGACTGAAATGTCCCGGCACCCCGTCATGTAAGAACCACATGTGTTGTCTTGTAGGGAGCGAGACGTTTTCCAGCAATTCTGGCAATGCTCCAGCGAGAAAACTCTAATAGTGCCTGACATTGAATGGTCTAGGTAGCAGATACAGCCCAATTAAACTGTCCCCGACAACACCGCCCCACACATTAACGAAGAACCGCACTTGATGAGCGCTAGTAACTGTGACATGCGGGTTATCCTCACTCCAAACATGCGTGTTGTGCATGTTGAAGATTCCATCATGCGCGAACGTTGCTTCATCGGTAAACAACACAGAGGATGGAAATGTAGAATGCATTGCACACAGTTCCAGGTACCACTGCGAAAACTGTGCTCTGGATGGATAATCAACTGGTTCCAGGTTGTGGACACGCTGTAAGTGAAATGGACGTAACAATTGCTCTCGAAGGACTGTTCTTAAACTCGTCTGATTCGTCCCCATTTTACGTTCAATTGCACGAATGCTCATTGAAGGATCCCGCTCCACATGCTGCAAGAGAGCTTCCTAAAATTGCAACGTTCTTACCGTGCGACGGCGACCCTGTACAAGTAATCTGCTAAATGATCTGGTCTCACGCAGATATTGGTACACAGCAGCAAAGGTCGTATGATGCGAGATACGGTGATTAGAATATTGCTGTTCATAAACCCGCTGTGCAGCTTGTCCGTTGTGGTGCGCTACATAGTACGCACGAACCATATCAGTGTACTCACTCCAAGTGTATCACTCTATTAGTAAACAGAGACAATGCACTACTACACTGGTGGACAGCAGTTTTCTACAACCAATGAGCGTAATTTGCCCTCTAACAACTGAAGATCGTAATACAGCCTCTTAACAACGGCCTCCACTGGTTTAATTAAACTTCATAGGATAAATGACATTACGGAAAAATATTTGTTTTGATGTTCCCTACAACCTCCCAAAGTTTGTCGGTTTAAATACTTTTCACCCTGTATACATGGCTTTTAGTTCCTACTCCAAATTTTTCTTTTGTTTCCTTTACTGCTTGCTCAGTATACCGATCGAATAACAATGGCGACAGCCTACAACTCTGTCTCACTAGTTCTCAACCACTGCTTCCCTTTCGTGCTCTTCGGCCCTTATAGCTGCCACCTGGTTCATGAACAAATTGTAAATAGTCTGTAGCTCCCGGTGTTTTACGCCTGCCACCTTGAAAGAGAGTATTACAATCAACATTGTCTAAAACTTTCTGTGAATCTACAAATGCTGAAAACGTAGGTTTGCCTTTCCTTCACCTATCTTCTATGAGAAACCATAGGGTCTGCATTGGTTCGTGTGTTCCTACATTTCTACAGAATCCAAACTGATCTTCCCCGAGGTCGGTTTCTACTTTTTCCACTCTTCTGCAAAGGATTCGTGTTAGTATCTCATAGCCGTTGCTTATTAAACTTACAGTTCGGTAATTATCACCCTTCTCATCAGCTGCCTTCATTGGAATTGCGATTATAATATTGTTCTTGGAATCCGATAGTGTTTCACTTATGCCACACATCTTGTTCACCAGATGGAAGAGGTTTGTCGTGGCTGGCTGTCTCAAGGGTAGCGGTAGTTGTACGGGAATTCTGTTTACTCCCGGGGCCTTGTTTCGACTTAGGTCTTTCAGTGCTCTGTCAAATTCTTCAAGCAGTAGCATATCTCCCTTCTCATCTTCCTCTACGTGCTCTTCCATTTGCATAATATTGCCCTCAAGTACGTCTCCTATGTATAGAGCCTCTATTCACTCCTTCCATCTCTCTGCTTTCCCTTCTTTGCTTAGGACTGGTTTTCCATCTGAGCTCTTGATATTTATGCGGATAGTACTCTTTACTCCAAAGGTCTCTTTAATTTTCCTTTAGGCACTCCTTGTGATACATGCTTCTACATCCTTACAATTGTCCTCTTGACACTCCTGTTTGACAAACCCTTTCACCTGCTTCATTTATTGCATTTCTATATTCCCTTCCTTCGTCAATTATATTCAATATCTTTTGCGTTACCCATGGATTTCTACTAGCCCTCGTCTTTTTACTTATTTGATCCTCTGCTGCGTTCACAATTTTATCTCCCGAAGCTACTCATTCTTCTTCTATTGTGTTACTTTCATCTATTCTTGTTAATCGTTCCCTAATGCTCCCTCCGAAACCCTCTACAACGTCTGGTTCTTTCAGATTATCCAAGTCCCATCTCCTCAAATCTGGTCTTTTTACAGTTCTTCAGTTTTAATCTACAGTTCATAACCAATAGATTGTGGTCATAGACTACATACGATCCTGGAAATGTCTTGCAATTTTAAACGTTCCTAAATCTCTGTCTTACCATTATATAATCTATCTGAACCTTACAGTGTCTACAGGCATCTTCGTTGTATACAACCATCTTTCATGATTCTTAAACCAAGTGTTAGCTATGATCAAATTATGCTCTGTGCAAAATTCTAGCAGGCGGCTTCCTCTTTAATTCTTTTCCCCTAGTCCATATTCACCTACTCCTTTTCCTTCTCTTCCTTTTCTGCCCACGAAACCCAGTTCCCCATGAATACTAAATTTTCGACTGCCTTAACTACCAGAATAATTTTTTTACCTTATTACATATTTCCTCATTCTCCTTTTCATCTTTTTACTCATTATTAAACGTACTCCCACATTATCCCTATTTTATTTTGTCTTTAAAACCTTGTGTCACCTGACCATAAATTCTGTAATTGCTGCCACCGAACTTCACTTATTCCTACTACGTCAGACGTTACTGTATCCCTTACCCTTTTTAAATTTGCTAGCCCACCTGCCTGATTAAGGGATCTGACATTTCACGCTCCGGTCTGTATAACGCCGCCCTTTTGTTTCTCCTGATAACGATGTCCTCCTAAGTAGTCCCCGCCTGGAGATCCGAAAGGGGGACTATTTTACCTCCGGAATATTTCACCGAGGAATATGTCAGCTTTATTTAACCATACAGTAGAGCTGCCTATCCTGGGGAGAAATTACGGCTGTAGTTTACCCTTGCTTTTAGCCGTTCGCAGTATTGGCACAGCAAGGCTGTTTTGGTTGATGTTACAAGGCCAGATCAGTCATCCATCTAGACTGTTGCCCCTGCAGCTACTGAAAAGGAAGGCTGCTGCTCCTCTTCATAACCACACGTTTGTTTGGCCTCTCAACTGATACCACTCAGTTCTGGTTTCACCTACGATACGGCTATCTGTATCGCTGACGCATGCAAGCGTCCCCACCAACTGCAACTCCCGTGGTTTATGGGGGGTTTGGGGTGGGGGGGTGGGGGGTTAACAGTTGCATTTCTTACAATTTAATAACTCCAAAATACGTATATTGTTTTTCAAAGTACCCTTTATATAGATCTTAGACAGCGTTACTCCTAAGTTCCTCGTGCAGTTACTTTGAAATCCTCACTCTTTTCATATTCAAGCTTGTAATATACACTCCTGGAAATGGAAAAAAGAACACATTGACACCGGTGTGTCAGACCCACCATACTTGCTCCGGACACTGCGAGAGGGCTGTACAAGCAATGATCACACGCACGGCACAGCGGACACACCAGGAACCGCGGTGTTGGCCGTCGAATGGCGCTAGCTGCGCAGCATTTGTGCACCGCCGCCGTCAGTGTCAGCCAGTTTGCCGTGGCATACGGAGCTCCATCGCAGTCTTTAACACTGGTAGCATGCCGCGACAGCGTGGACGTGAACCGTATGTACAGTTGACGGACTTTGAGCGAGGGCGTATAGTGGGCATGCGGGAGGCCGGGTGGACGTACCACCGAATTGCTCAACACGTGGGGCGTGAGGTCTCCACAGTACATCGATGTTGTCGCCAGTGGTCGGCGGAAGGTGCACGTGCCCGTCGACCTGGGACCGGACCGCAGCGACGCACGGATGCACGCCAAGACCGTAGGATCCTACGCAGTGCCGTAGGGGACCGCACCGCCACTTCCCAGCAAATTAGGGACACTGTTGCTCTTGGGGTATCGGCGAGGACCATTTGCAACCGTCTCCATGAAGCTGGGCTACGGTCCCGCACACCGTTAGGCCGTCTTCCGCTCACGCCCCAACATCGTGCAGCCCGCCTCCAGTGGTGTCGCGACAGGCGTGAATGGAGGGACGAATGGAGACGTGTCGTCTTCAGCGATGAGAGTGCTTCTGCCTTGGTGCCAATGATGGTCGTATGCGTGTTTGGCGCCGTGCAGGTGAGCGCCACAATCAGGACTGCATACGACCGAGGCACACAGGGCCAACTCCCAGCATCATGGTGTGGGGAGCGATCTCCTATACTGGCCGTACACCTCTGGTGATCGTCGAGGGGACACTGAATAGTGCACGGTACATCCAAACCGCCATCGAACCCATCGTTCTACCATTCCTAGACCGGCAAGGGAACTTGCTGCTCCAACAGGACAATGCACATCCGCATGTATCCCGAGCCACCCAACGTGCTCTAGAAGGTGTAAGTCAACTACCCTGGCCAGCAAGATCTCCGGATCTGTCCCCCATTGAGCATGTTTGGGACTGGATGAAGCGTCGTCTCACGCGGTCTGCACGTCCAGCACGAACGCTGGTCCAACTGAGGCGCCAGGTGGAAATGGCATGGCAAGCCGTTCCACAGGACTACATCCAGCATCTCTACTATCGTCTCCATGGGAGAATAGCAGCCTGCATTGCTGCGAAAGGTGGATATACACTGTACTAGTGCCGGCATTGTGCATGCTCGGTTGCCTGTGGTTCTGTCAGTGTGATCATGTGATGTATCTGACCCCAGGAATGTGTCAATAAAGTTTCCCTTCCTGGGACAATGAATTCACGGTGTTCTTATTTTAATTTCCCTGAGTGTATATTGTGTCTCTTTGCTGCATGCCACCTTGGTGGCGATGAAGTTTCAGTGCACAGCTGCGTAGCACAGGCACTGCGCTGCCTAATTTTCCTTGTCTTGAACTGAAAACACTAAAACGTATGAGGGACTACATTTACGGAACTCGAAGTAATAGATCACTGACATAAAACTGTGTGTACCTTAAAACATTTTAAGAATGCCTTATCATAATTATATTTTACAAAGCCACTTTTACACATTTCATATCTAAATTTCCATCGTTGATGGAAGCGTGGGAATGCAATCATTTGATAAACTGAGTGTACTAATGAATTTGCCTCAGACGATAATTAGATTGTCTTCAATTTTATGTTAGTACATCCAGTGTCGGAACTCTTAATTTAATCTTCAGGTTTGCATATTAAAGCTTCGAAGTAAATTTGTTCATACATAATTGTATTATCTGTTAATTATTTGCTAACAGCTTCCATGACCTGCGCTGGTTGTGAGATTAATTAATATCCTTATGTTCAAGTCAGAAATTACATACAATTTCAAAACAAAGCCTTGTCAAGAAATACATAGAAGAGCCACAGAAACTGCTTCAGGCGTGCGTATTCAAATACAGAGATACGAAAACAAGAAGAAAACGTTGTTGTAGTCGGCAACGCCTATATAAGACAACAAGTGTCTGGCGCAGTTGATAGAACTGTTACAGCTGCTAAATTGGCAGGTTATCAAATTTAAGTGAGTTTCAACGTCGTGTTATAGTCAGTTCACGAGCGATGGAGCACAGCATCTCCCGGGTAGCGATTAAGTGGGGATTTATCCGTAGGATAATTTCCCGAGTGTGCCGTGAATATCAGGAATCCGGTAAAACATCAAATCTCCAACATCGCTACTGCCGGGAAAAGATCCTGCAAGAACAGGCCCAACGACGAGTGAAGAGAATTGTTCAGAAGTGCAACCACTTCGTAATTTGCTACAAACCACTCCATAAGTTGCTACAGCATTCAATGCTGAGTCACCAAGTGTCAGCGTGCGAACCATTCAACGAAACATAATCGATATGGGCTTTCGGAACCGAAGGCCCACTCCTGTTCAATTGATAACTGCACGACGCATAGCTTTACGCCTCGCCTGGTTCTGTCAACACCGAGACTGGACTGTTGATAACTTGAATCATGTTGCCTGGTCGTGCAGGTGTCGTTTCAGATTGTATCGAGCGAATGGTTGTGTACAGGTATGGAGACAACCTCATGAATCCATGGACGCTGCATGTCAGCAGGGTATCGTTGAGGCTGTAATGGTGTGGAGCTTGTGCAGTTGGAGTGATATGGAACTCCTGATATGTCTAAAAACTACTATGACAGGAGACACGTGCGTAAGAATCCTGTCTGAACACCTGCATCCATTCTTGCCCATTGTGTGTTCCGACAGACTTGGACAATTCCATGAGGACAGTCCGACACCCCATAATTGCTACAGAATGGCTTCAGGAACACTCTTCTCAGTTTTAACACTTCCGCTCACCACCAAACTACCCAGACATGAACATTATTGAATATATCTGGGATGTCTTGCAAACGTGCTGCTCAGAAGAGATCTCCACCCCCTCGTACTCTTACGGGTTTACGGACAGCCCTGCAGGATCCATGGTGTCAGTTCCCCTCAGCACTACTTCAGACATTATTCGAGCCCATGCCACGCCGTGTTTCCGGTATTAGGCAGGTATACCAGATTCTTTGGCTCTTCATTGTATTTATACAATGATATTTTCCAGTTTTCGTATGTTCAATATGACCTGATGTTGTTAGCAACTACGACTTAAATTAACAATGTCGCATTCGAGTGTTGTTGCGCGTTTCTGTACCTGAAACGAATCGTGTAACTGAACAGGGTAAAGGTTCATCCCGAAAGACAGAAGTCAATAACTGTTTCAGTTCGAATCACTCAAATGCAGAAATGAACAATTAATGACACCTCAATAAATCTGAATTGAAAACCGTTGAATCCATGTACGAAGTCGCACCCTGCAAGACAGGGGGGCTTCCGCTTGAACTCTCTTCGCATGACGAACATGAATGAACATCTGAAGAGTATCTTGTACTAGTAATGAATTATTTCTCAGTGACTAGTGACGGATTATTTACTATTTTGTCTTTCATCTATTGAACGAAATCTCAGTACCCAAATGGGGTTAATAAAAGTACGTCATGAACCGTCTGTGTTTAACTATGCTGCACACAATAAAAATTAAGGTGTCGTTTTTATTGAACACGCCCTCACACGCAGTTCCTGAACTAAAACAAATGCATCGTCGGCATCTTCACTGCAGTGGATTGTGACAGGATAAAGTCATAATTGATAAGGACATTATGGCCAATTCCAGCCTTCAATAACGGCAAATAGGTGAGTGTTTTTGTGTAGGCATGGCTATACTAAGATGAAATGACAAGTGCTGAACAGAACACTGCAGTTAGAACTGTTGCTACACAGCCCCCTTATAGGCCATTCTTAGAAATGTTGAATACTTATTGTAGTCAAACCAATATGTGTGTGCTTGGTTTCCACAAGCATGTAAAGGCTGTCCTGTTTGCGTACAGAGCACAGAAAGGATACCATTTGTACCCGTGTGTAGACAAACATTATGTGCAATGGAAGTTGGATGAAGGAAGTCATTTCGCATCTAGCGAAACCTCAGCTGTAAATATTTGAAAAAAAAAGTTAATTTTTGCAGTGTCATTTGCGTGGCATAAAAACTGATTACTGAATTCGCACATATACAGTTATCATCGTGATATGTGATCGAGACTACTCATTAATGTCACACAATTGACACTAATAAGAAATAACATTCTTGACTCGTTTTGAAAAGTGAACAGTTGAACAGATGCGATCATTGTGCTCATTCGCCCCTTACTGTTGTACGGAGATCATTATCTCAGATAACTGGCTCTAGCTGTCTCATTAGTAATTTAGTCTTAGCATACTACATTTCTTTTACATTTTATGAAACACTTGAGTTTACAAGCGAATACCATTCACTAACAGTTAACGATTTCAACTGTAGAAAAATTAATATTCCTGTTCAGTCTCATCGTGTCCTCTGTTACTTACATATGATATGAAAAATAATGGCACTACGGCACTTAAATGATCCATATACGCTGTTCCTGCTGTGTCTGTGGATTTACATCCACCTCTACGAACAGGAGTTGGACAAAAACAAGGAAACACGAAAAAGCACTACAGGTTACCAAGCCTATTACTGCGTAGGAAGCCGGACGGCATTCAGAACAGTTTCCAGTCGCCTCTCTATGGATAAATACTGGTCCTGTACGGTTTTCAGAGGACTCTTGTACCATTATTCCTGAAAATTGGTGGCAAGTTCCGGTAATGTTAATGGACGTGGATAAGGACAACGCATCCTTTTCTCTAAAGCAGACTGAAAAACCTCAACAATAATGACAGGGGAGATGCGACATTTCACCCATGTGCTCTGAAAACCAGTCCTGGACGATTACAGCTGTGTCAAACGGGACCCTGTCTTCTTGGAACACTTCAATACCATCCGGATACATACATTGTACCATGGGATGGACCCGATCAGACAAAAATATCTCATAAAGTTTGGCAGCAATGCGATGTTGCGGAGCAGCCACGGGGCCGATGGAATATCTCGATATTGCTTGCCAAATAGTCACCTAACCCACATCATGTTTAGCTCTTGGGACGTAAACTTAGCCAGAAATTGTAAACTGTGTGAAACAACACTCGTCCGATCGAATTACTTTCTTTCATTGCTTCAGAGTCAAGGTTTTATGGTTTCAGCACCATGTTCTCTTGGTACGGGCATTTGCATCACTAACGAATGATACAAAACAGCCCCGGCATTTCCCTGTTTATGGCAAATCCTTTGGTGTTGTTTTGGCGATGACAGCGTTCACGGTAGCGACATACATTTCTGCAGTGATTATGGAAGCTGTTGTCCCCTAAATTTTCGTCAAAATCCTCTTCAAAGGCCTTCTGTGACGATTACTCAACAAACACTTTCTTCCGCGTTGTGAGTTTCCTGATGACGTCTTTCCGCTTTCCATGTGTGAGGTATAAATCTTCGCCACGGTGCCTCTTGAAACAGCAAACACTTTGGCTACCTTGGTCACGGAAGCACCCACATAAAGGTGACCAACAATCGTCCCGGGTTGAGAATTCACTTAGCTTCTACATAAAAGTCCTTTTAGACCACACAGAATACCGATCTGACCATGACTGACAGTTTTAACGTATTAAGGGCACTGCAGTTCGTGGTCGGATAAAACAGAGCAACCCTAAAACTTCACTGGCATCTGCTTATATGTCCTAACATGCATTTCTCGCAGTGTCTCTATATTTGTGTGCCTCACCTACAGCTCTACGTGGATAAGTCTCATTATATTAACTGTGAATCTATACATACTGTGTATTAAGTTGTAGGCTATTGCTGATGAGAAAGGAAAACTATAGGCGGCGAATAACAATAGGTGAAGGCTTCCTACAGAACGTGCTCATACTACATAGACATGCGTGGCTGGCTTCGAAGGAAGAAAGCAACTTCTAACGCTTCAGCGAAACAGGCGCAGCTGGAACTACAAAATTGGAAAATAAAGTTGTTCCTTTGCTTTTCTGTAGTTCTCACACAAGGAGGAATAGCCGCAGGTGGGTGTTTTGAGTTGGTTTGGGGTGACATCTAGTAGTAGTAGTTTTTCTTATTTTTGTTGTTGCAGTCTTCATTCTAAAGAATGGTTTCACGCAGCCCTCCACTGTAGTCTGTGCGGAGCAAACATCTTGATCACTCAATAACAACCCCCCCCCCCAGCCAACATCCCATTGAACATACCTATTGTATTTATGCCCACAACTCTACCTAAAATTTTAGCCCCACACGCTTATCTCGATTACCGAATTGGCTTTTGCTTGATGCTTCTAAATGTGTCCTACTAAGCAGTCCCTTCTTGTAGCCAAGCAGTTGCACAAATCTCTATTTTCCCAAAATGAATATTCCTTGAAAGCTCAAAAACAGTCCTCAACAGGTCTTTTCTTTAATCAAGTTGTGCCATAAATTTCCCCCATATCCAGTCATTGACTCCTCATTAGTTAATCAATCTGCCCATCTAATCTTCTGAACTCTTTAGTATGTCCTCCTTTCAGAAGCTTTTACTTTACCCTTATCTGAACTGCTTGTCATCCGAGTTTCACTTCTGTAATACGCTACAGACGAGAACGGTAGTTTTGGAAAATACTTCCTAAAATTAAATTGCATTAGATAACAAAGACGAAATTTTCTGAATTGGTCGGAAATCGGTAGGAACGATGTGCGTTTACAGACAAACAAAAGACTGCAATTTCAGAAAAATTGGACAAGTTTCTTTTTTTCCAAGAGAAAGAGCTTCACAAATTGAGCAAGGCGTTGGTCCACTTCTGGTCCTTACGCAAGCAGTTATTCGGCTTCGCACTGATTTAGAGAGCTGTTGGATGTCCTCCAGTGGGATACCGTGTCTGACTCTGCCAAATTGCTGCGTTAGATAGTCAAAATACCTGCCCATAATGCGCCAAAAGTTTTCAACCGGGGAGAGATCTGGCCAAGGTAAGCTTCGAAACGCACGAAGGCAAGCAGTAGAAACACTGGCCTTGTGCGGATGGGCATTATCTAGCTGAAATGTAGGCCCTCGATGACTTGCAATGCCTTTTGTTTGTCTCGTTTGATGCGCCCCGCAAGAAATTCGACTCCTGTGCTAACCTCTTTATCTCAGAGTAGCACTTGCAACCTACGTCTTCAATTATTTGCTGGATGTATTCCAATCTCTGTCTTCCTCTACAGTTTTTGCCCTCTACACCTCCCTCTAGCACCATGGAAGTCAATCCCTCATATCTTGACATATGTCCTACCATCCTGTCCCTCCTCCTTATCAGAGTTTTCCACATATTCCTTTCCACTCCGATTCTGCGCAGAACCTCCTCATTCCTTACCTTATCAGTCCACGTAATTTTCAACATTCGTCTGTAGCACCACATCTCAAATACCTCGATTCTCTTCTGTTCCGGTTTCCCCGCGGTCCATGTTTCACAATAGTGTATTCCAGATGTACATTCTCAGAAATTTCTTCCTCGAATTAAGGCCGATATTTGATATTGCCATTGCTAATCTGCTTTTGATGTCCTCCTTACTCCGTCCGTCAATGGTTATTTTACTGCCTAGGTAGCAGAATTCCTTCATCTTCTCCGTGACCATCAATCCTTATGTTCAGTTCTCACCATGCTCATTTCTGCTATTTCTCATTACCTTCATCTTTCTTCGAATTATTGTCAGTCCCTACTCTCTACTCATTAGATTGTTCATTCCGTTCAGCAGATCATGTGATTCTTCTTCACTTTCCCTCAGGATATCAATGTCAACAGTGAATCGTATCACTGATATAATATCACCTTGAATTTTAACTCTTTAACCTTCCTTTTATTTCCATTATTGGTTCCTCGATGTATAGTAAGGGAAAAAGGCTATATCCTTGTCTTACACCCTTTTTAATACTAGCTCTCCGTTCTTTGTTCTCTAGTCTTAATATTTCCTCTTGGCTATTGTACATATTGTGTATGATCCGTCTCTCTTTATAGCTTAACCCTACTTTTCTCAGAATTTCGAGCATCTTGCAGCCGGCCGGTGTGGCCGTACGCTTATAGGCGCTTCAGTCTGGAACCGCGTGACCGCTACGGTCGCAGGTTGCAGTCCGACCTTTATCAAATACGGAAACGTGACGGTACGCATTTCTCCTCCTTACACGAGGCATTACAACATCGTTTCACCAGGCAACGCCGGTCAACTGCTGTTTGTGTATGAGATGTCGGTTGGAAACTTTCCTCGTGTAAGCACGTTATAGGTGTCGCCACCGGCGCCAACCTTGTGTGAATGCTCTGAAAAGCTAATCATTTGCATATCACAGCATCATCTTCCTGTCGGTCAAATTTCGCGTCTGTAACACGTCATTTTCGTGGTGCAGGAATTTTAATGGCCAGTAGTGTATATCTAGATTGAGCCTTTACATTTCCCTTTACAGATTTCCTCGTTTCCCTACCACGTTCAAGCTTCTGACTTTCAACGCCCCTACTCGCAGAACGTTATCCTCCTGTTTGATTATTCAGTGTTTTTCTCATGGTAACGTCCCCCTTGGCTGTCCCCTCCCAGAGAGATCCGAATTGGGTACTATTCCGGAATCTTTCGCCAATGGAGAGATCATCACGACTCTTCTTCAATTACAGGCCACATATCCTGTGGATACATGTGGCGTGTCTTTAATGCAGTGGTTTTCATTGTCTTCTGCATCCTCACGCCGTTGATCATTGCCGATTCTTCCAACTTTAGGGGCAGTTTCCCACCACTAGGACAAGAGAGTGGCCTGAATGTCTCTCCGTTCCTCCGCCCTCTGTGACAAGGCCGTTGGCAAAATGAGAGGTGACTTCTTCTGCCGGAAGTCTTCGGCCGCCAATGCTCATTATTAATCAAAATTTAACCAGCGGCGGGAATCGAACTCGGGACCGAAGACGGTGGTGGTGGTTAGTGTTTAACGTCCCGTCGACAATGAGGTCATTAGAGACAGAGCGCAAGCTCGGGTTAGGGAAGGATAGGGAAGGAAATCGGCCGTGCCCTTTCAAAGGAACCATCCCGGCATTTGCCTGAAACGATTTAGGGGGACCGAAGACGTTTTGATTATGAATCAGAGATGCTAACCCTAGACCACGGTTGCAAACTTGCCGCTGTGGGCAGAAAAGTACAAAAGAGCGTAGGATATCATCGACGTACCACTGTACTGTAAATGAGATCCGGATGACTACCAGAGGAGGCGTGCTATAAAAGGAACTACTGCCCCATACTATCTGTCCTGTTTGTCAGGCCGTATCGCAGGCGACAGTCAGATCAGTATCTCACCACTGTTCGTGGAGTCCCCAGACATGTCTTCGGACTGGAATCTCGTTGACTGGAGTAGAATTGTCTTCAGAATTGAGTCCCTCTTTGAACTGAGCCCGATGCCCAGCGATGATGTGTCTGGAGACGCCATGGATTTCTGTGGGATACCAACCTGACTGTAACCCTGTAACCCTCCATATGGCCCGACAACTGGTTGCGAAGAGCCCCTTTCCATGTAACCGGCGGCACCCTTACAGCATCGTGGTACGTCGGCAAAATTCTACGCTCGCTTTTTTTGCCAGACATAGCAAGCTATCCTGGGCTTGCACGATAATGTCCTCAAGCACACGGGCGGGGGGGGGGGGGGGGGGGGTTCTATTGTTCGTATTCGTGCTCGCCAAACCCTGTCATGCTCAGTAAGGTCACCGGATCTCACCCCAGTTGAGAAAGTTTGGAGCATTACGGGCAAGGTCTAATAACCAGCTAGGGATTTTGACGATCTAACGCGTCAGTTGAACAGAATTTGGACTGCGTCCCTGCGAAGGACGTCCTAACATAACACACTATCAATTAATATCAAGCCGAATAACAGCTTGTATAGGGCAGAGGTGAACAAATGCGTTATTAACTTGCTCAGTCTGTGAAATACTTTCGCTTGAAATATATCAGACACTTTCTCTGAAATTGTCATCATTTATTTGTCTACGCACATACATCAGATCTACTGATTTCCGTCCTGTTCGGGTAGTTCATTCAAAGTGTACCGCATTTTTTGTTTCTTTTCGTTTTTTTTCAATAAATGTTTTTCTTCCTATTACGAGTCTCCATTTTATATACCCACTACTTCGGCCATCACCGATTATTGCGCTGCCCAAATAGCAGAAACAGTTTACAACTTTTAATGTCTCATTTCCGCATGGAATTACCTCACCATCGCCTGATTTTTTTTTCAAATTTATGTGAATTTCTACAGGATCAAACAGCGGAGGTCATCGGTCCCTAGACTTACACACTACTAAAACTAACCTATGCTAAGAACAACACACACACCCATGCCCCTAGGAGGACTCGAACCTCCGCTGGGAGGGGTCGCGCAATCCATGACATGCCGCCTCGAACCGCGCGGCCACTCCACGCGGCTCGCCTAATTTAATTCGTCTTCATTCCATTGCCCTAATTTAACTTTTTCGTTTTACAATATTTTAAAGATACAAACAATGCGATTCAGCTGCTGTTTTAAGTCCTTTGCGATCTCTTATAAACTTATTCATGCAATGTCTTCTTCTACCGGAAATGTAATTCCCTTTCCAAATGTCTCCTTCATTTCCTTACAGCTTGTTCAGCGTACAGATTCAATAGCGTGAGATTACGCCACAACCCTGTATCACTCGGTTCCTTTTCGTGTCCTTCCAGTCTTATAACAGCACTCTCGTCTCTGTTCAAGTTGCAGATAACTTTTCGCTCTCTTTATTTCCCCAATACCTTCAAAATTCCAAAGACTATAGTTTAATTAACTTTGTCGAAAGCTTTCTCTAAACCAGCAATGCTATACACGTAGATCTTCGTTTCTTCAAGGCATCTTCTCTTATAAGCTGAAGGGTCCGTCTTCCCTCGAGTGATTACAAATTTCTGCGAAACTCTGATCTTCACCGTTGTCGGACTCTTAGAAAATTTTCCATTATTCGGGAAATAGCATTTTCATGTAACAAATTTTTCTTGGGAATATTCTGTTTCGGGAGAACTTTTTTCTGTTTGTCTTTACATAGCTGTAAGCTGGTGGCGGCTAATAGGAGTTTTTTAGTCGGGTAAGGAAAACAGTTTATGTAAATCGGGGAACAGTACGGAACTCGCGTTTAGAGCACGTAAGAAAAGGTCGCAAATAAAAGATCTGATGTAACAGCAGCATCCAAAAATAGCCGGCTTCGCCTGTTTTATGTTCCGGTCTCGGAAACTGACATACGGCCGGGAGAGCGGTGTGCTGACCACATGCCCCTACATATCCGCATCCAGTGACGCCTATAGCCTGAGGATGACACGGCGGCAGGTTGTTACCGCTGGGTCTTCATGGCATATTCGGAAGGAGTTTAGTTTATATTTATTTTATGTTAGTCTACCCTGTAGCTACAACTAGAAATTAATGTAGGGATGACAAACTAGGTGCCTAAAAATGTTATACGATCAGCAAATACGCATAGCTGGGATCGGTGAAGAGATTCCGTTTTCTTTAGTCTGCTGTATAACAGTCGACAAATTGCTGAGATGTATAAGGAGAAACTAGGGTCTAATTATATTTTATACTAGCTTTGAAACCCGGCATTGCACGGGTATGTATTTATATCTGCACCAGAGCTTTATACGCATGGGATTTATAGTTTACTTATATAGCATTTTTGTGTACAGCGCTCGAAGTGGTATGATTTGGAACATGAACGAAGGACTTGTTGGTTTCACTAACATTGGAGGTGGCCACTAGAGGTGTCCATGCGAAAAAAAAAAAAAAAACTGGCGCTAAGGTCCAATCCCACAACACGCAGCGTCTGGACTTCTGCTTTGTTTATAGTAATGGTATAACAAAGCGGAATGGTAAATTATTCGGAATACGTGGATTTCGAAGTATACAAAGTTGCTCGCCTGCGCTTCTTCTCATCAGAATTTCCGCTTCTACGATGTTACGTTAGAAGTAAGTAGATTGAAGCCTCTGAGAGTGAAGGGTTCTGAGTAGTGAGATAATTAAGATGCTCTCGATCAGAGTTACGTCGTGCCTCTTTATGGAGTTAGAACCTGATGTTCGCGAGTCGCAGCAAGTTTCTCCTCACAATCTTCACTGAATTATTGAAACTGCATAGTCCTCAGTCTTTTAATTTTTCTGGTGTATTCATAAAGACTCGCCCTTTTTCCAGACGTTTCTGTCTGTAAATGAAACGAAATCGTAGTAACAAGTTTCTTTTGCTGGCGTTTCTCGCAGTAGCTGTAAATAAATTGCAGTAGTTCAGAAAGAAAACGCCTTTTGCATGCTGCACATTCAGTTTTTTTTTTTTTTTCATTTACCTTGTGCGCCCAGACGCGTTACTCCTTAGTTACAAGGCGTCTTCAGTAGATGTTCAACCAGGCAAACACAACAGACAGACACCACGGTTCCAGATAAAATTTTACATTACGTTATCTTTCCTTTTTCAATAATGCGATTTTGATTAAATGAAGCTTCTACGAACCTCCATAGTACAAACAAGTTACCTTTGAAAACCCAATGAAAATTCGTCTAATAATTTCGGAGATTAATGATTTCAAACGCATAGACGCGATGGTTTTAGATAACAATCTAATTTGCGATATTTCTCCCGTGACACGATTCTAATGAAATACAGCCTTCACATTGTCCAAAACTACGCTCAAGCTGCCCGTGAAAACTCCATAAAGATTCATAAAGTAGTTTTGGAGACTAGTGTACTCGGACAGACGGAGACGACAGTGTCACGGTTTTATTACTAGTACTCATCATTTTATTTTATGCTAAAGTTTGTAATATAAACTAAATACCTTATAAAAACACAAAAATCGCATACGTGGCGAGATCTGACAGTTACCGTATTATCTCTGAACTGAGCTTAAATTTGTGGATTAATGAACAGTTTATTTAATGAATAAAAAAGGGGCCTTGCGACTCACAGTTAACTACGTAAGTAGTAGTTTGGTTTGTTAATGTTAATAAAATAGCTTCATGGAGCATTGATTTGAAAATGCTTTTAGTACCGTATCACAGATGCGGGTGAAGTAGACAGTCTTTATTTTACTGATATAAATTAACAAAGTCATTGATAGTTACAAAGTCTCTGTTTATACAGTGTCTGTATCTTGCCAATACAATGTCCTTCAGACATACGTGCAAGTATGTATGTGCATGTGTGGCAAACAGCTGACGTCAATGCGTAGTTGCAGAAAGTGCATCTGTTTCGTAACAAAGGTTCTGTAACACTGAGCGGAACTTTTAAACAGTGTGTACAACACTAAATCCAGTTCGGACCATATTAAGTGTGACTCTATAACGTTACACCTATATCTCATGTGGTTATGCAGTTTTTCTCATAAGCGGTTGCACATCTGTGATTACCATTATTTGATTGTGCCCATGCCTTGTTTAGACGTATCTGCAGTCTTCATAATTTAGTTAATGTGGAGCTGCTGTCTGGTTGAAAAAGGTAATTTGTGACAGTGTACGCCAACATAGTATCTTTCTGAAGGTCTATCATCATAGTTTCTGCTAAAATACTTCCAATTATGGCGTATTGTTATAAATTAGTTTAGTGTTCGGTGCTTCGCTAGTGCAGACTGTATCGACTGCACAGATTGTTTTTTATTTAACTGAATTTTGATGTTGTTCACAAACTCCAACGTCTTCTAAGATTTCCGCTCTAATTAAGGCCCTAGAAGCGTGCTCTTTTCATAATATATAATTCGTGAGACGAAAAACCGATTGTTAGCTAGAATCTGACGTCCTGGTTAATCCTGCAGTTCTTATCAGAGGAGAAGGAGGAGGAGACAGGGTTTAACGTCCCGTCGACATCGAGAGTTCTTGTGGTTATACTTCAACAGAAACTTTCACCCCTAACACCAGTTTTCATATATTCACCTTTGTAACGTTAGAATACAACGAAATACTTTCATAGAAATGCCCATCTCCTATTTCACCACCTTAGGTGCTGACTTTTCCAAAACAACACAGAAACAAGTATTTATTAATTTCTAACCGAGAAGCCAAATAGAGTTTTTCAGAGATGTAGTTTCAAAAACGTTTTCATAATGAAATATTTCCACAGAAACTTTTATCCACTATTTTAATGTCTTAGACTCTGAATTTCCAGAAACACCAAAACAGATTTTTTAATTTCCACCCGAGAACCCAAACACAAATTTTCTTAGATTTATCTTTAAAAATGATTTTACAGCGAAATAAATTCATAAAAATTTTCATCCCCCTTAGCAGCTGTTTTTCCAAAAACACGGAAACATATCTGTTATTACGAACTGAGAAGACAAATACCATAGATCAAGCTTTAAATGTTTTAATAGTGCTTTAATAATGATTTGTTTAAAAAATTCCACCCATTATTTTATCTTAGTTGGCCTTAAATTTCCAAAAAAGCTGAAACACGTATTTCTTTGCTTCTGTTTGAGAGATCAAATACCAATTTTCGGAGCTCTAGCTTCAAAATTGCCTTAACACGGATGTATTTTCAAGCAACTTTTCGTCCCCTATTTCACCTCCTCAACACTGGAATTTCGAAAAATCCTTTCTTAAACAATGGCTACGGCATATGATAAACACCCTCTTGAAATTACACTCTTTTAGTTAGGTGTTTGGACTGGGCAATGATGAGGCCGTCAGTGATTCAGGACACTTCAGGACACTAGTTGGCTGCATAATTCCTACGTTTAAAAATTGTATACGATTACTAAGCCACGTTTAAAACTGTACCATGCAATGTTGCTCAGCACACTATCCTCAGTCATCAACTGAAGATCTGCGCTTACACCTGTTACATCGTGTGTATAGAGATGAAAACTGGGAGGAGAGGTATTGACACAGTCGCTACCCAGTGTTGGATTCGATGGGAGTCACCTAGACAAGAGGAGAGAACAATCGCGCCATCTGTCTCGATGCCCTCGGGACCAGAACGGAAGCTTACCTCTTGCGAGGACGGGATGTAATCACGTAAGAAGCAGCGACGCTGCCACGGTCGCGAAGCGGCTTTCCGGGATGGCGGGTCCTTTTATTGCGACATAAAGCGCAGACAGCGAGCGCTACGGCAGCGCCGGGGCAGAGCATTAAAGACTCGTAAAGCACGGAGCAGCTGCCGGGGGACCCGGCTGCGACAAAAGCCCGCAGCGCGCCCTCTGCTTGCGGTCGCGTGGCTGCTCCACTTACGGACACCCTGAGGGTTAGGCTTCCCAACCAACACAAGTGTTACTCATGCCACCTCGACAAGGAGTAATTCCCAGACGGGTTTACTTCTACGAGCTGCAGTTCGTGTTACAAGTTGGTCGTGGTGACTTTTTTTTCCCCTTGTGTAATTCTTACGCTCCCAGCTGATTCGATGAGACCCACCATGACTTTTCCACTCCTGTCAATCTCTTCATTTGAAATCCTTGACTCTAAATCTTCATTTAATTGTTGTTGGAGGTCTTCTAATTTCTGTCACCCCTATATGGTTGCTTCTACAGCTCCCTTTAATACCGCAGAAGTTATCTCTGATCTTTTAACGTATATTTTTGCTTCTTCTTCTTCTGTCCCTTATCCTCGTCAGAGTTTTCTTCGGCTCCTCATACCCTATCTTACCACTCCGACCTAATTTTCAACATCCTACTGTAGCACCACATCTCACAAGCTTCGACACTCCTCATTCCCGATTTATCCTTGATCCATGGTTCACTGCCATACAATGCTGTGCTCCATACATTCGGTCTCAGAAATTTGTACCTCAGGCTATTGCCGATGTTTGATACTCGCGGACTTGACTTGGTCATGAGTGCCCTCCTTGCTGTGCTAACTTCCCTTTTGTTTCCTCCTTGAACTGTCCGCCATCTGTTATTTTGCGTCGGAGGTAGAAGGACTTTTTCACTTCCTGCTCATTTCCGATCTTTTAAGTTTATCGACATGTCATTTCTTCTGTTCCTAATCACTTTCGACTTTCTCACATTTACTTTCATTCAGTATTCTGTGCTCATCACACTGCTCATTCCATTCAACAAGTCCAGTAATTTCTCGCAAGTATCGCTGAATACAGTTATCTTTAGCGAATCTTATCGATGATAACCTTTCACCCTGAATTTTGATACCACACATGAACAATTCTTTCACCTCAGTCATCGCATCTTCCATGAATCCTCGCAATAGGGGCGAAAGGCGATATCCTTGTCTTACATCCTTGTTAACCCCGAGTACTTCGTATTGTATAGGGTCTTTAATCTTAGGGTCACTGCTGTTTCCCTTGTTTGTATAAGGCCGCTCATTTAATATACAAGAAGCAAACTTACTTAATTTTGCCGATGACGCAGTTTTAAGTTTCTGCAAATGGCCTCACTCTCAATTTAAAAAACAACGAGCTTTAGCCACTTATGAGGTTTGAATCATTGCTAATCTTGGGGAGTACCAAGTAAGTCAACATTTTCCGTATTTTCATCCACAAATATCGTAGAGAATAATTTTATGGGCTGGCTTAACTTTAAGAAAGGCATTACTGTTGCTGAGAAACATTCTCTAAGAATAACATATGGTGCTCACACACAACCCTTTTATAGGCGTCTTTGTAAGGAGTTAAACATCTTGATTACTGTTTCATAGTATATGTATTTCTTCATGAAGCCTTTTGCACAAAGAGCACTACAGTTCAAAAGGAGTAATGATTTAATTAATTACAACACCAGGAAAAACTACATCCATAATTCCACGATAAGGTTGTGGATAGCACAAAGTGTTCACAGTGCTGCAACCAAGGAATTTGATCCCTTAATCAACGATATTAAATGCCTCAGCGATAGAAAAGTTATATTTAAGAGAGAACTGAAACAGTCTCTCCTTGTTAACACCTCCTACTACGCAGAGATATTTTTATTTGCGTAATTTGTAAAAGGTGGTGAGTACGAATCATTAATCTGTATATAAAAAGAATGAAAATGTTGCAAGTGGTCAGCAAACATCCATACGCACGTATGAATACGTAACTTGAATATACCAGTTAAACGACTCGTTCCAACAATTACTACTGTAGTAATACAGTAGTAGAGCATAATGTTACCGACTAGAGAAATTCTGTGTCATACGTGACCTTGTTTACGTCATATTTTGTAGTAGTACTAATATAGTCGTTATGGGAATTCAAATCATCGTATTACACAAACAACAAGTCGCTTCAAATCCCACATACGTTCTGGCGCTTTTGTGCCACCATGTGTTTTTTATTCACGTTAGTAAACATATTTTGAGTAATAATTATTGAAAAAGAGCGAGATAAACGAAAACAAGTGAGCATCTAGCAGACACCAGTAACATGAAGACAGTGATAAGTGAAACTCAAAGTTTACCTTGGGAACGTCCTTCTGTATGAACATGTATCGTCTTTTTATGCTTGTTCCACAGATGAAACTGCAGGTACCACGAAATGACACGTGTGACCGTCTTTCCATTACTTTCTGTCACTGATGACTACAACACTTCTTCATTCTTTGTCGCCGACTTCTCCCTTTCACTCTTCACTAGGATCTTCTTTATCAGTGCTTCGCCAATTTAATGCAGATCCCTGAACTCGTTCACCGCTCGCCCGAAATTACTTCTGTTGGAGGGGCTAAAATGAATTTTTCTTTTCTCTTTGCAGTGAGCTTGGACTTCTATTTTCAGTGACAATCAATTAATCCCGTATTGGTAATTCATTTGACAACTATAGGCGTTTTAATTTAGACTCAAATTTAGACTTTTTCTTGTGGCAGGTGTTAGATTGAAATGAAAACTTTTTCTTGTGTAAGGCTTTTTTGGTTGCCAATAAGAGACTTCCTATTTTATAATTTTTTTCCCATGACCTCTTCTTCACCATCTTTATTTTCCTCTCTCCAAGCTCTAATATATATGGGATGTTTTTGAGATTAGTGACTAGTCCTGTCAATTTTTCTATTCTTTGGAGCTGTTTATTTCTCAAGTCCACGACTGCGCCTGCGTATGTCAGAAGGTTGGTCCATCATCCCATTTCCTAATCTGTAAAGTTTCTCTATTTGGAATTCCTTCCTTTATTCTCTTATCATTTTTCATTTAACAGTGTAAATGAGAACCCATATCCTTACCTCCCAACGCCCCTTCCGTGATGAGGTTTCTTGATTTGCTCTCTACTCCGGACTCGTTCAGTATTCCAGCAGTGTCTAGCTATACAGATGTACACTAAATTCGAGTGAAAGTTAAGAGCTATGCATCTACTTCTGCCCAGTCTCTCGTAACTTACGATATTACGGTCGGAGTTCTACTCAGTGTGACCTTTACATTTCCGGAATCCTACTTTATGCTCGTACTCTTGATCTAGCTTTCCTTCTATCAATGTTGAAAGCATTTTTATGGTCTGTTGTATTCGACCTACAGTAATTACTATTTTTATTCACGTTTGGGAGCTCCAGGAAAGACAATGGGCATTTCAGGGATTTTCTTTAGGTTTTTGCTGAGCTCGTATTCACTTCATTCTCTTTGAATAGGCGTTTTTAGTATTATCAGGCTTAGGTGGCAGGCCATCTGACCAGCCTGAATTCTCCAGGTAAATTTTGTTTTTTGAGTGAAAATTGTTGTTCCTGCGCCTTGCAGGTCTTCTTTTACAGCAGTGATGCATTTTATAATGTCGATTTTTGTCCTACAGCGGGTTTTGTATAATTCTAAGACCTCCCTACTTAGTCAGGGTGATTCTGTTATTTGATATATCCATATAATTATATCTTGCGTCCTTTAGTATCCGAATAGGTGTTGATACGTATTTTAATTTCGATATTTGCGCAGGGTGTGTTCTTCAACCGAATAAGCTGAATCTAAAAATTTCTAGATTACTCTTCTTTCTTTTGCATTTATTCAGTGTCTCTCTGTTTAAAATGAGTTCCCCCTAAAGAGACGACCTGGTTTGATTATTATGTTATCATACTGTTATAGTTATTATGAAGGCGACGAAACAAATTGCAGTACCAAAATGTAATAAATGCAGAATAATGAAATTTTGGGGATACATTTGGCTAAGTAACATACGTGTGTTATTCGGAAAGTAAGGAACGATCAGTCGCCAAATGAAAACCACAGTGAAAATCGGATGAAGCTTAGCACAGGTGTGTTGGGCAGTGTCTCTAGTGTGCCCGTCGATCGTGTTATGTCGTTCTTTTTTTGTTCTGAGCACACGGAGAGCACATAAAGATACCTAGGACAATAGTGTCTCCCTCCAAGTACGAAGCCCTGCTAAGAAATTTCGCCTGAAGCTATGCAGCCAACATTATATAACTGTCGTGCGTTTTCTTCTTCAGGACAGATGTCAGCCGCATTCTCCAGGGGCAATGAGGATGCTCCTGCATCGTTTTCAGTTGGAAATGTTTGGCTACCCACATTACAGCCAGTAATTGTCTCCATCTGAGTTTCATCTCTGCTCACATGAACCGCTGGCTTTGAAGACAACATTTTGGCACAGACAACGAGCTGTAGGCCAGCGTAGAGAATTGGCGGAAAGCAGCGGCGGCTGCCTTCTATAACGAGGGTATTGGAAAGTTGGTACATCGCTTCGACAAACGTCCAAGTCGGATCAGTGACTACAGAGATAATTAGCTGGAAATTGTAGCTAATTGTTGCAGAGAACACAGTTTTGATTTTCACTGTGGCTATCGTTCCGTACTTTCCGAATCGCCCACGTCTTATTGTGATTAACGTTGCATGATCACAGGTTAATGTTAAGTGTGAGATAAGCCATTGAAAACGTGAGGTGCTGGTACATTAGTAATCGGTGTGACTGCCAGAATGTTGAATGCAAGGATGCAAAAGTGCATGCATTATGTTGTACAGTTGGCGGATATCAGTTCGTGATGTGGAGTTTGAGGCCTGTTGCATTTGGTATGTCAGTATGGGGACGGTTAATGCTGTTTGTAGTTGACATGGGATTTGTCATCCGACGATCTTCAGTATGTGCTCGACTGGAGACAGATCTGGTGATCGAGCAGGCCAAGGCAATACCTTGATACTCTATAGAGGATGGTGGATTACAACAGCTCAATGTGGGGAGCGTTATCCAGTCTGAAACCCCTCCCATTGGAATGCTATTCATGAAATGGCAGTAAAACAAGTCGAATCACGAGAGTGACGTGTAATTTGCAGCGAGAATGTGTGGGATAATCGAGAGAGTGCTGCTGTGATACGAAGTCGCACCGCCGTGTATACAATACAAGTGGAGGCGTTGAGTCATGAGCCGATCTACCAAAGTCTTTATTAGCAATTTCAAACATATGATAAGTGCGAAACGAAATTACATCTCTATCCGCTATATAAGCGAGCGCGCTCTCGCGCTACGCTCAGTCTGTGTCTTGCTGCTGCACAGGCAACCGCATTCAACGCCGCCAACATGCCTTACAGGAGATATCGACCTCGTCGCCGCACAACAGTTTACATAAATATAGAAAACATTGAACTAACAACAACAACAGGCGACAAGAAGAATCGCAACCCAGTGAAGAGTGTCGCCGCCAACGCGCTCGTTGATGGACCACGTGTGTTTCTTGGATGGACTCTTAATTTTAGTTTGGACATAAACGATACCTTCTCTCATGGCAATGGATGGTTGACTGTTGCCATAGTAGGAGGAGGTAGCGGAGTTCCAAGTGTACCTGGACTCGAAAGTTTTAATGATAGAGATGTAATTTCGTTTCGCACTTCTCATATGTTTGAAATTGCTAATAAAGACTTTGGCAAATCTGCCTATGACTCAACGTCCCCTCTTGTATTGTATACACGTAAAAAAAGAAAACTCAATACTAATGAATCTGTATTTATTTGGATAATAGGTAAAGGTGTATGTGAATATGAAAAAATTTTTTGGTGGTTGTACTGTATATTTTCATAAATAAAGATCTGTAGCGTCAGCCACTAACCGGACAAGGGTGCAGCTATAACCGGAGGCTCAAGAATGCAACAGTTTTGTTATGTAAACACTCTTATCGCAAGGCCTTGGCGCGCACTCAATCCTAATGAATCTGTATTTATTTGGATAAAAGGTAAAGGTGTATGTGAATATGTAAAATTTGTTGGTGATTGTACTGTATATTTTCATAAATAAAGACAGGTCGGCTGCAGGTCCTCAACTTGCCTCCTTGTAAGTAATACATGGCCATAACTGGCACAGAGGCAGGATCAGATTTCACCACAACACCCACGCCCTGCCATCCAATAAGCTACCTCTTTGCACCAAGAAGCTGGAAATGGTGGTGGTTTGGGGTCCACTGGATTGCATGCTTCAGGGCATCTGGTCGGTGTTGTCCTTGAAGTAACCGATTCGTAACAGTGCATTGTGTCACTGTGGTGTCAACTGCTGCTCAGGTCGCTGGCGCAGATGCAGTTCAACGCGCCAGAACAATACGTCGAACACGACCGTCTTCCCTCTCGGTACGGCATCGCGTCCGTCCGGAGCCCCGCCTTCTGGGGATCATACATTCTCGTGACCACCGCAGCCAACAATCATGCACAGTGGCTACATCCCTGCCAAGCCTTTCTGCAGTATCGCGGAAGGATCATCGAGCTTCTTGTAGTTCTATCACACGATGCCGTTCAAACTGTGAGGGGCTCATAATGACATCTTTGTCGCTTTAAAAGCATTCTTGTCTAACACCAACTCACCATGACCTGTCTCAAAGGTAAATGAAGGTAACGGCCGTTACAGCGTGCGTACCTATCTAGACTCTGAGAAGCTCATCTGCAGAAACCAGCACGGTTTTAGGAAACAGCGGGACACAGCTGACCCACTTTGTGCATGATATACAACAGGCTCTAGATACCAGCTCCCAGGCTGAGGCCATAGTTCTCGACTTTAGAAACGCGTTCGATTAGTTCCGCACTGTCGCTTGCTACAAAAAGTGCGCGCTTACGGTCTATCCAATGACATATGCGGTTGGATAGAAAGTTTTCTATCAGACAGGGAGCAGTATGTCGTCCTGAACGGGGAAACTTCAACAGAAACAAGAGTAACTTCAGGTGTGCTTCAGGGCAGCGTAATAGGTCCTCAGCTTTTTCGATTTACATTGATGGTATTGACGGTAGCCTTAGACTTTGCCGATGAGGCTGTAGTCTACAGGAAAGTAGTATCACGCGAAAGTTGTGAACAAATCAATGAGGATTTGCAGAAAATAAATGCGTGGTGTAATGACTGGCAGTTATCTCTCAATATTAGTAAGTGTAACCTACTGCGTACAACAAGGCGAAAATACTCATTAATGTATGAGTACAATATAAATGATCAGTCTCTGGAAGCGGTAACATCAGTCAAGTATCTGGGTATGACTATTCAAAATGATCTCAAGTGAAATGATCAGATTACACTAGTAACGGGTAAGGCGAACTCTAGATTGCGGTTTATTGGTAAAATCCTGAAGCGATTCAGTCCATCAACAAAGGAAACACATTACAATCTACATCTGTCTACATCCACACTCCGCAAGCCACCTGACGGTGTGTGGCGTAGGGTACCCTGAGTACCTCTATCGGTTCTCCCTTCTATTCCAGTCTCGTATTGTACGTGGAAAGAAGGATTGTCGGTATGCTTCTGTGTGGGCTCTAATCTCTCTGATTTTATCCTCATGGTCTCTTCGCGAGATATACGTAGAAGGGAGCAATATACTGCTTGACTCTTCGGTGAAGGTATGTTCTCGAAACTTTAACAAAAGCCCGTACCGAGCTACTGAAAGTCTCTCCTGCAGAGTCTTCCACTGGAGTTTATCTATCATCTCCGTAACGCTTTCGCAATTACTAAATGATCCTGTAACGAAGCGCGCTGCTCTCCGTTGGATCTTCTCTATCTCTTCTATCAACCCTACCCGGTGCGGATCCCACACGGCTGAGCAGTATTCAAGCATTGGGCGAACAAGCTTACTGTAACCTACTTCCTTTGTTGTCGGATTGCATTTCCTTAGGATTCTTCCAATGAATCTCAGTCTGGCATCTGCTTTACCGACGATCAACTTTATATGATCATTCCATTTTAAATCACTCCTAATGAGTACTCCCAGATAATTTATGGAATTAACTGCTTCCAGTTGCTGACCTGCTATTTTGTAGCTAAATGATAAGGGACCTATCTTTCTATGTATTCGCATCACATTACACTTGTCTACATTGAGATTCAATTGCCATTCCGTGCACCATGCGTCAATTCGCTGCAGATCCTCCTGCATTTCAGTACAATTTTCCATTGTTGCAACCTCTCGATGCACCACAGCATCATCTGCAAAAAGCCTCAGTGAACTTCCGATGTCATCCACCAGGTCATTTATGTATATTGTCAATAGCAACGGTCCTATGACACTCCCCTGCGGCACACCTGAAATCACTCTTACTTCGGAAGACTTCTCTCCATTGAGAATGACATGCAGCGTTCTGTTATCTAGGAACTCCTCAATCCCATCACATAATTGATCTGATAGTCCGTATGCTCTTACTTTGTTCATTAAACGACTGTGGGGAACTGTGTCAAACGCCTTGCGGAAGTCAAGAAACACGGCATCTACCTGTGAACCCGTGCCTAAGGCCCTCTGAGTCTCGTGGACGAATAGCGCGAGCTGGGTTTCAAACGACCGTCTTTTTCGAAACCCATGCTGATTCCTACAGAGTAGATTTCTAGTCTTCAGAAAAGACATTATACTCGAACATAATACGTGTTCCAAAATTCTACAACTGATCGACGTAGGAGATATAGGTCTATAGTTCTGCACATCTGTTCGACGTCCCTTCTTGAAAACGAAGATGACCTGTGCCCTTTTCCAATCTTTTGGAACGCTTCGCTCTTCTAGAGACCTACGGTACACCGCTGCAAGAAGGGGGGCAAGTTCCTTCGCGTACTCTGTGTAAAATCGAACTGGTATTCCATCAGGACCAGCGGCCTTTCCTCTTTTGAGCGATTTTAATTGTTTCTCTATCCCTCTGTCGTCTACTTCGATATCTACGATTTTGGCAACTGTGCGACAATCTAGAGAAGCAAGCTCAGTGCAGTCTTCCTCTGTGAAACAGCTTTGTAAGAAGACATTTAGTAATTCGGCCTTTAATCTGTCATCCTCTGTTTCAGTACCATTTTGGTCACAGAGTGTCTGGACATTTTGTTTCGATCCACATACCGCTTTGACATAGGACCAAAATTTCTTAGGATTTTCTGCCAAGTCAGTACATAGAACTTTACTTTCGAATTCATTGAAAGCCTCTCGCATAGCCCTCCTCACACTGCATTTCGCTTCGCGTAATTTTTGTTTGTCTGCAAGGCTTTGGCTATGTTTATGTTTGCTGTGAAGTACCCTTTGCTTCCGTAGCAGTTTTCTAACTCGGTTGTTGTACCAAGGTGGCTCTTTTCCATCTCTTACGATCTTGCTTGGCACATACTCATCTAACGCATATTGTAAGATGGTTTTGAACTTTGTCCACTGATCCTCAACACTATCTGTACTTGAGACAAAAATTTTGTGTTGACCCATCAAGTACTCTGAAATCTGCTTTTTGTCACTTTTGCTAAACAGAAAAATCTTCCTACCTTTTTTAATATTTCTTTTTACGGCTGAAATCATCGATGCAGTAACCGCTTTGTGATCGCTAATTCCCTGTTCTGCATTAACTGATTCAAATAGTTCGGGTCTGTTTGTCACCAGAAGGTCTAATATGTTATCGCCACGAGTCGGTTTTCTGTTTAACTGCTCAAGGTAGTTTTCAGATAAAGCACTTAAAAATATTTCACTGGATTCTTTGTCCCTGCCACCCGTTATGAACGTTTGAGTCTCCCAGTCTATATCCAGCAAATTAAAATCTCCACCCAGAACTGTAACATGGTGGGGAAATCTACTCAAAATATTTTCCAAATTATTCTTCAGGTGCTGAGCCACAACAGCTGCTGAGCCCGGGGGCCTATAGAGACATCCAATTACCATGTCTGAGCCTGCTTTAACCGTGACCTTCACCCAAATCATTTCACAATTCGAATCTCCGTCAATTTCCTTCGATACTATTGCACTTCTTATCGCTATAAACACGCCTCCCCCTTCACTGTCCAGCCTATCTCTGCTGTATACATTCCAATCCGAGTTTAGGATTTCATTACTGTTTACGTCTGGTTTCAGCCAACTTTCTGTTCCTAGTACTATATGGGCGTTGTGACCGTTTATTAATGAGAGCAGTTCTGGGACCTTTCTATAGACGCTCCTGCAGTTTACTATTAGCACATTAATATTGTTATTCCTTGTTGCATTTTGCCTACTCCTGCCTTTCCGCGTCTCAGGAGGCGTCTTGTCGGGCCTAGGGAGGGAATTCTCTAACCTAAAAAAACCCCATGTGCACTCCACACGTACTTCGCTACCCTCATAGCCGCTTCCAGCGTGTAGTGCACGCCTGACCTATTCAGGGGGACCCTACATTTCTCCACCCGATAGCGGAGGTCGAGAAATTTGCACCCCAGCTCTCCGCAGAATCGTCTGAGCCTCTTGTTTAAGCCTTCCACTCGGCTCCAAACCAGAGGACCGCGATCGGTTCTGGCTACGATACTACAAATAGTTAGCTCCATACGTTAGTTCGTCCAGTCTTAAGAGTATTGTTCGTCTGCGTAGGGCCCGTGCTAGTTGGATCTGATTCAAGAGACTGAGAAGGTCCAAAGAAGAGCGGCAAGATTCGTGACTGGTATATTTAGCCATCGCGAGAGCGTTACAAATCTCATAGTTTGTGGGACACACTTGCAGATAGACGACGCGCTAAACACACGGGGCTGCTCACTAAATTCCGAAATCCAATCTTCACCGAGGATGTAGAGCATATATTATTACCACCAAATTTCAAATCGCGTAATGATCGTCATTCAAAGATAAGGGAAATCAGAGCTCGTACTGAGGCGTTCAGACAGTCGTTTTCCTCTCGCGCGATCCGCGAGTGGAACAGAGGGAGGGGGGGGGGGGGGGGGGAAATATGTCCTCGGCGCGAATTGTGCCCTCCGCCACACACCGCTTGGTGGGTAGCGGAGTATATATGTAGATGTAGATGTAGAGGTGTATTTACAGCCAACTTGCTTTGCATCCTCATAGTGGCGCTGCTAACGCCATTGTTATGCGGACAGAGTGAAATCTGAATAAGACTTCATCTTTGAGCTGTAGAAACACGCTTACCAACATTCGCTTATGTAGTACAATTCCTTCTTTGTGTTGCGATTTTATTGCAGCTGCAAATTTAGTTTTATTTACACACCAACGCATGTACATTGAGGTACTTGACAGGAAAGACTCTTAAAAAAATCAGTTACGAATTTATTTTACACGAAACGAATAGCTTCCAACATGTCGTACATCAGGTACATGTCGGGCGAATTCGGTGACGAGACGGCAACGAAAGATTATCATCATGCTCCTCCAACTCGTGTATCACGCTTATGGCCTTGTGACTCGTCCAGTTGTCCTTCTGATAGAAGATACCCCTGTGGGTTGGGACATCTCTATCTATAGACATCTATACCTGCATCTACGTCTATTAACATACTCCACGGACCACCGCACGGAGTATGGTGGAAGTACCACTCACCACTGCTAGTCATTCCCTTTCCTATTCCACTCACAAAGAGAGTTTGTCTATGAAATTCGGCGTACAAGCACTAATTTCTCTGATTTATCTTCGTCGCCCTTACGCGAAATGTACTCGTACGTTTGTGGCAGTATATTCGTTCTCCAATCACATACAGGTTCTCTAAATTCTCGCAGTAATGCCTCGCGAAGAAAACATCACCGTCCCTCCAGGGATTCCCGTTTGAGTTCACGCAGCTTGGCTCTGATCGAGCCTACGTGACACAGATCTAGCAACCAACACCCAAACTGCTTCGATGGCTTCCTTTAATCCGGCCTGGTGGGGAGCCCAAACACTCGAGCAGTACTCAAGAATGGGTCACACTAGCATTCTACAAGTCGTGTCAGTTATAGATGAGTCTGTTTCTCAAAATTTTCCCAATTAAACGAAATCGTTCGACATGTTGGTTCCATTTCATATCGCTTTGTTACGTTAGGCCTATATGTCTAATCGTTATGGCTGTTTTAAGCAGCACTCTAACAATTCTACATTCGAAGGTTACAGGATTTCTTCTCTACTCATCCTCATTTCCCTATTCATCCACATCTACCTTTAGAGAAATCTGTCATTCATCACACCAACTAGAAATTCTACGTAAGTCACCTCATATTTTCACTCAACGAAGACATCTTCCCGCATATCACAGTATCATCAGGAAACAGCCGCAGGCTCATACTCGCCATGTCACACTTCCCTGAGACACTCCTGACGATACATTGTCTCTGATAAACACTTGCCATCGAGTTGTATTTCCTAAGATGTCTTCGAGCCACTCATATATGTGAGAACCTAATCCGTATACTCAGACGTCGGTGAACAGTCTGCAGTGGGGCGTATCAATCATCAAGAGGTTCCGCAGTAATGCTCATGTAGTCCAGAGCCGTCACGATGCCTTCGATTACTACCACAGGATGCCTGTGTCATGTTTAGATCCTACTGAACACGGTGGATAAGAAAGTTGGCAGTCTTATAGCAATAAACTAAGCATAAAGTGTGAGATATGTAGACATGGAGTTTTGTAATCGTTAGCCTACGTGGGAAAGGTAGACGCCTAAGGAAAGAAGTAGCAGTCAGTTGTCTTGTAAGTAGCACTTTAGTCAGCTTTGACATTCATTTACGTTCGACTGCTGTAAATGTAACATATCTCGAGTTGAAGGGTTTTTTGGGAGGCGAGCATTCGCAGGGCACACCAGTATTACGATTCGAATGGCTCTTACATGTTCATGTGAAGTGTGAGTAAAGGGAGCCGGCGGTTCCCGTCGCGAGTGGAGACAGACAGATTTTCCAAGAACGATGTTAAATATCTTCCAACTATAATGTCTACGGGAGCCACTAATTTCTTCCCTTTACTAAGTCTCGAAGGAATACTGTAACAGCGGTTGCGTTTCTCTTACGATCTCCTTCCAATTCAACAGTATGGTGACGAGCGAGTGGTGGCGCAGTGGTTAGCACACTGGACTTGCATTCGGGAGGAACGAGCGTCCGGCAACCTTGGTCCAGGTTTTCCGTGACATCCCTACATCGCTTCAGGCAAATGCCGGGATGGTTCCTTTGAAAAGGCACGGCCGACTTCTTTCCCACAGCAAAAGGTGGAAATAAGGAGTTGTTAAGGAAGTTGCGTTTGAATTTAAAGCAGGTGATAAGAAACATCTACTATACAATGTTTCATTTAAAGGCTGCTAATTTCTATAGTCAAATGTCGAGATGGAAGTGAAGGGAATTTTGAAACGTTCCTTTAGTCCGTACGTCAGAGTCGCGCTAAATGGCACCTGTCGAGTTCCGAGTGGAGCGGGGAGAGACAAATCGTCATGTACTGCTCCACACATTAATACATTCGCTAATTGGCAGATCCGGGCCGATTCATTACAATAATAACATGTAAAAGTGGTCTGTATAAGAATTACCAGCCTCGCTTTTAGCAGAGAAAGCGGTGAAATTTCTCTCAAATCCAACGTCAATAATTAAAGGCTCTGTAGTTATTTTGACGTTACTGTAAACATTACGCTTTGCGGTATTAATTATTTTACTGCCGCTATTTGAAGATTATACTGCAAAGGCGGATTTCGGTCGCCACGTTGAGGGCTGGTGTCACGTCGAAAACGTTGCTGTGGCCTCTTTTTTCGATAGAAGGCAATCTATGAATCTCGTTAGGCCAAGCGGGCCTCTTCTGGGAATACGGGCATGAGATGGGAAGCGACCCCCTATATAGCCACTGCATGCTGGAAAGGCGCTGCGTTAAGCGAACGTCGCCGTCACATCACAGATCCCATAGAGCAATAATTGTGGACGACGTTTTTACCTTTCCGCTTGTTCTGCAATGAGCCAGACAATCCAAGATGGAAGAATGAGTTCAATTCAATCTAAAGATTTGGTGCAGCCGACAATATTGCGTCACTCTATAGAGTGGCCTTGGCACCTAATGTTGACTAATTATGACACTGCTTCACCCCGGTATCAACTTCTTGTTTAAGACTTTACGTCTTGTGTGTAAAAGGGGGGGAGGGGAGATTCTTACGCTTTCTACAGCTTTTTCACAAATTCAGCGACAGTTCTTACCCGTCATTTTGGCAATAGCGTGGAGTCTTCCCCTCCAGGGAAAATTTTTAGAAAGAGCTGATCTGACAGCACTGAAGTAGATTCTGGAAAACTGTTCCGGACCATTGCAGAGAAAGCATCTTATCCGGCTTTCTTCTGGTTCTGTTCGGCACAACCTAGTTGGTTAGGGGAATGGAAAATTGGAAATTTTTGGTAAGTTCTATGGGACCAAACTCCTGGGTTCCTCGGTCCAAAGGCTTACACACTACTAACATACACTAAGGACAACACACACCCACATACCCACGCCCAAGGCTCGGGGGGGGGGGGGGGGGCGAGACTCGAATCTCCTACGGGGCAAGCAACGCGAACTTTATGGGAATGTAATGGTTGCGTTTGCTGTAGCAGGATCGATATTATCTGTAGCTCGTTACATGCTTTCTTTGGCACGCAACTAGTGTTGCTAAATTTGGTTGTTGTTTGATGTCTCTTGTTATAGCACTAACTCACATATAGCGAGCTGCCCAAGTGAGCAGATCTTGTTGCGCTTGCACCATACTATGTTCCATACTTTTTGGTACCTCCCCCCCCCCCCCTCCCGCTGTGTTAGTGTTGTTTAGTAATTTGAGTTGAATTGTATAGAATTTTGCTCTCTGTTAATTTTGTTGTGGCACGTCACTCACTAGGGCAATTAGACAACTTCTAATCTCAGTCTCTAATTAGATTTTAACTTCTTTTAACTAGCTGTATAACTTGTCCTGGTTAGGCGAGCCATTAAAAATAAATACAACCTGCTTTATACCGAGTTCAGTTCACTGTGCCGCCTTTGCCTTTCTGCTCAGTGGTCTGCTACAAAGATAATTTACTTATTATTTTGTGAAGGTATCTAGCATTACATTCGGTCGTTCTGTACTGTTACAAATTTCATTTCTAACTTTCCTATCTAACTACTACCAGAAAACGCTGCGATGTCCGGCCACTGGATTGCAATATCCTCACCGTCAACACTCCAATACACGGTTACCAATTGGCTAATAGTAATTTCCGTGGATTTTTTTAAAAAAATGACAAAATGAGGGTCAAATACAGTTCAAATCAGCCGGTAATAATTTTCACTTAAGAACCACATTCATATTTGCAAGGAAACTAATGACGTTTATTCGTATGAAATAACATTTATCAATTCTGTTACTTTTATACAACGCCACCTGCAGCTAGCCAGCTCGTCTACAGCCTACTGTAAGCACCGGGGAGGAACTCATTTAGGGATTTCTGAAAACATGTCCTTGCCTCGCTACCACGCCTCTCGGAGCATTGCAAGTTTATCATTCCATGATCTTGCTTTCCTTATTGGCTGAAAGTCCGCCCCGGTAGCTGAGTGATCGCCGGCACGGTAACAAAAAAAAAAAAAAAAAAAAAAAAAACTGAGTTAATGGATAAACGACGAACTGAAACGGGTGTCTTGCGACGTCCGCACCGAGCGGATACAACGAACGAAAACGAACAAAATGAGACTACACAAAAAAAAGTGGTCAGCGCGACAACTGTCAGTGCTAAGGGCCCGGGTTCGATTCCCGGCTGGGTCGGAGATTTTCTCAGCTCAGGGTGTGGGTGTTGTGTTGTCCTAATCATCATCATTTCATCCCCATCAACGAGATAGCCGCCGAAGCGGCGTCACATAGAAAGACTTGCACCCGGCGAGCGGTCTACCCGACGGGAGGCCCTAGTCGCACGACATTATTATTATTATTTATTGGCTGGTTTTTAATCTTCCAAGTTCGTTTTCGTTTCACAGCTAACAGAAGTTGGTTTCGTCACAATGTCCTTTTGATTACTTCTTCTCGAATATATTACATTGTTTGAATTGAGTTGTAAATATGTTATTCGTGTTCTGATTGCATTCTTCTATCACCATAAGACTGAGTGCGGTAAATGATTCTTTTTTAAATTCCACAGAAGCTGCTTTGGTTGCATGTTTTTTCTGCAGACTTATGTGTGCTTTTTATTGCTTACGAACCTGAGTGTGATTGGTTCAAATGGCTCTGAGCACTATGCGACTTAACTTCTGAGGTCATCAGTCGCCTAGAACTTAGAACTAATAAAACCTAACTAACCTAAGGACATCACAGACATCGATGCCCGAGGCAGGATTCGAACCTGCGACCGTAGTGGTCGCTCGGTTCCAGACCATAGCGCCTAGAACCGCGCGGCTACTCCGGCCGGCGAACCTGAGTGTGAACTGCTCGATTTAAATGCACTGTAAGTATATCGCTCGTTTTCGAAGTTATTTTTGTTTGCATCCGTTTTCCGTATTTTCTCACATTTAATAGAGAACTCCATGCTAGCTGGTTCTGACAGTGCTGTATTCAACTTAAATCTTGTTATATCATGCCATGGAATGAATATGTAATTCTGCTTTGGATGGTGTTTCTTCTTGCCAGTGAGTTCCATGCATTTCACAGTTGCTTGCAGGGTGTGGATGTAGATATAGATGAGTAGGCCCTGTGCTTCGTAGTCTTATTGGCTACAGCAAATGCTAAAAATACGACAGCATTTACCCACACAAGTACTACCAACAATACATTTTAATAGAAGACAATGAAAATTTCGGTGGCCCCCATAAATCGATACTAACAAAAATAACGCATAATACGAGCAATACTCTTACACTGCATTTAAATCGAGAAGATCACACACGAATTCGTAAGCAGTAAGTAACGAAATCAGATTATGTTCCACACGAAACAAAAACAAATATGGAATCATTTATCCCACCCAATACTACGGAAAAGAGCAAAAATTAAGGAAAATACGAGCAAAGTATTGTAATTCAAAGAGTCCAATACTCTTAAAGGTTGTAATCAAGAACATGATTTCCATTTGATAACAGCCACATGGCCGAAATTGCAGTATTGGATTTCACAAACACACACACTTTTCCACCAGAGTAACAGACCCACCGATAGAGAATAAATGAAAAATATTGTCATCTAGTACACGAATTTCAGAAAGCTGTAATACGGATTTCCGAGCCGTATTTCTCGTATTCAAATTTCACTCTCAGGCCACGTGGAAACTTTTTAGATATTCTAAAGTGTCAATGCGGAACCGATTAAAGCAGAAAAAAAAGTTTCAATTTTGGACACCAGGAGGAAATCTGGTGCTCTTGGTTCAAATGGCTCTGAGCACTATGGGACTCAACTTCTGAGGTCATTAGTCCCCTAGAACTTATAGCTAGTTAAACCTAACTAACCTAAGGACATCACACACATCCATACCCGAGGCAGGTTCGAACCTGGGACCGTAGCGGTCTCGCGGTTCCAGACTGCAGCGCCTAGAACCGCACGGCCATTTCGGCCGGCTCTAGTGTTCTGAACGGCAAGAAACATGCATAGAAATGTTTCCATATGTAACGGATTAGAAACGCTACGTCTTCAGAAAAGGCCAAACGAGTTTATTCGATGTAATCAATGCAGACGTCGACAAGGTACTGCATCCATAAACCAACGTGATCGACAGTTGCTCTGGTGGAATTTCTGGTGGAGTCTGGGCAACATGCTATCCTTCAGACCGGATGAAACCGAACGTGTCCCGGGCAAACGCGTTGTTGTAGATTTCCTCAGAGCCAAAAGTGACATGGAGTCAGATTAGGCAATTTTGTAGGCTACACATCTGCTAAACCTCTGGGTATATCACGTTCGTGGAAGGCTGCATGAAGCAGATATTTCATTGGGCGAACGAACACGAAACCACTAATATCGACACAGCTACACTCTTCCAGAGCTGGAATCACTTGCTGTTCAAGGAAGTCGCGATAACGTGCAAACATCACGTTTTACCTAACGGCACCCCTGAGTGTACTCTCTTCAAAGAAGAATGGACCGAGGATAAAGTTGTATGTGAATCCACAGCACCAAGTCATATACAGTGAGTGCAGTAGTTCTTCATGAAGAATATGCTGTTTAACTGTTCCCCAAGTTCGGCAATCATTTGTATTCACTGCACACTGCAGTGTAAAATGTGGCTCGTCACTCCATAGAAAATTGCCGGCCACATATCATCAACTTCGATTCCTGCGAGAAACGGAAGAGTAAATTCTGAATGTTACTGCGGGTGAAAACGTTTCAGCTTCTGTGTGGGTGCCAGTATAAAATAGATCGCAAAATCTTCCCTATTGTTGACCATGGGATGGACAATTCCAGTGCCATTGCACGAGCACCAGAACTAACCGGGGCAAGTGCTGCATGGTCAGATACCGCTACAACAACTTCGTCAGCAATTTCCACCCGGATAGCCTTTCTCTTGCAAATGACATGGCAAGTTTACCCATGTTTTCGAATTTCATTAACGACATACTGAAACTCCTAACACCCTTCAGATAGCGATTCTCTCTCTGTGCAACATTGTAATTGCTACCACTCATATAAAACAGTTTCTCTAACAGTGCACGGTTTCTCTTCTCGATAGCTGTACTATTCCACGAGGTTATGGTTTGTCAAATGACAACGTGGACGTCATACCGTCATAAAAATGGTGTCCAAAAATGAAACTAATTTTTTTTCAGCCTAAGTCAGTTCCACGTTAACCCATTAGCATAGCTACCACGTTTCGCTGCCATACTACAGCACACACTGGAATACGGTGAGTAGCTATACATTAACTATAACCACCCAGTACATCAAAACATTTATGAAATATTGTATAATGAAATTGCATTAAAAAATCGAACCTGCATCTCCCCGGGGGTGGTAAGCACAACTAGAAATTGTTTTCTTTACCAGTGTGCGCACTCTTCAGCGCCGAACAAAAAATTTCTCTATTTCCTTAAATTAACTTTGCGAATACAACAAGAACAGGGTCGAACCTTACACAGAGACAAATAGGCAGTAGGATGAGCTTTCAAGAACTGAATGTTTCTAATTAATCCACTCGAAGGAAAGCGGAGGGAAAATATCTCAGTAAAATATCTGGAAAGATTTCTCAGCGACTGTTATTGAATTGCCGATTGATAATGGCCGTCCGCCAATTTTTCTTTCTTCCGGTGCGTCCCACGGCCGGTGAGCCGGAACGGAAGTGTAACGAAGGCGGCGGGAGGGGTAGCAGGAGAAGGAGAAGAATGGCGCGGAGGCAAGCGAGCCACGAAGAGGGGAAGAGGTTCCTCCGGCTCCTACACCCGCCCGCCCGCGAGACGAATTGACTCGCTCGCTGTTCCCGAAGGGAGGAAATGAGTCGTCAGGTCGGCCACCCCCACCGGGGTGTTCCGGGGATTTGCTCACCTCTGCAGCCAGGCAGGTCCGGAAGCGGCGCTTTACCCAGCGGCCGGCGCGCGCCGGAAACGTCCGTTTACGGCTGCGACCCAACCCAACCGATTCCGACTAATAGCCGGCAAATCGCTCGCTATTCTGCTACTGCCGTTATTAGCACAGCACCTTCTCCATTAGCTGCACTGCGCTACCCGTTCTAAAACTTTTCTTAACAATTTGTCGACTATCTATACTCATTGTAACAATCCTGTGCTGTGATAACTCTTAACAGCTCAAATTGTGGAACGTATATACAGAGTGGGTCGGGAGAAAAGGTACATGCTTTGAGGTGTGTGGTGTGCGTACTATAAGACCTTCGGTACACACACCATCAGATTAGTAGGCGAGTGTCAGCAATATTTCTCGTGCTCTTATCGTGGCGTGTTTACCTTCTGCCGTTAGGTCAGACGTTAGAAATGCCACTTGCACGCTTAGAGTAGGAGGTTGACGGTGACCAACTTTAAATAGAACTTGATTAATTTTCACACACATTTATTAAAATAATAACAAGCCTAAAATTAGTTAACTTGGTTCTGGATGCTTTTTATAATTGACAATCTGAAGTTCCTTTGGTATTGGTACGTTAATCTTTCACATATATCTCTGATACCTGACAAAAGCGTCTATACATTTATCTTCATGGCTATGTACAGGAACATGGTAATCTTATTAGACGCAGATTGAAACTTGACTATAGACTGGTACAGACAAACGTAGAACTCGTACAGACTGGTACAAACTAATGCAGACTGATACAGACTACTGCAGACAAATGCAGACTGACTAATCGGAGGTCTGTACACTCGTTATAATACCTCGCGCGTTCATGTATCACTGCGCGAGTGTGATCCGTGAGGAGAAAAGGTTCTACGTAAGCAGCAATCTCATTGGCTGTGTTACATATTAATACGCGGATCGGCGGAAGCAGAATTTGGCCAGTCCCTATGGCAGCGCCATCTCGTAGTGCGGAGATGCACGAGCGCTGTGCCTGCGCTGTTGTGCTTACCGGGTCGCGCTCTAGTGGGAAAGTTGTGCACGCGCTGACTATGCAGAACTATGTACACAACAAGGTGTGTCAGTATTCGTAATTCTGAACAAAAAACTTCGTATGGATGTGTGCGCTATTCCGGATGGTTTCCGAGGTAGAACACGTTTAATATTACTTTTGTACGTTTTATTGAATAACTCGAAAACCGCACCCTCCAGTGAAAATGTGTCGCAGTACAAAATTAAACTATATTACATTTCCTACAAAAAAGGTATTATTCATTTTTCTCGATAACTAATGGTTTGTGAGAAGACAGCACGAGAATCTTGAAATACTCGCTCGACGCGCATGCGCTATAGCTTACGTAGATTTTGGAGGCCAGTTTGAGGTTTACAATGTACCACAGTAGTGTACAGCAAGTTGAGACGAAAGTTTCATACGGGACACTTGTGGTCTGTCAAGTCGGGAGACTACATCACTTTGGTCTAGAAAAACTAGGTAAGCTACAGCACATGCGCGTCGAGCGAGTTTTTTAACATTCTCACGCCATCTTGTCACAAATCATTAGTTCTACAGAAATAAATGAACAGGACCTTCTTTGTGGGAAATTTAATACAGTTTCTTTTTGTACTGCGACACTTTGTCGCTGGAGGGTGCTGTTTTCGAGTTATTCAAGAAAAACGCATTAAAGTGATATTGAACTTGTTCTGTCTCGGAAACAATTCGGAATAGGGCATATGTCAATATGAAGTTTTTTGTTCAGAATTACTAATACTGTTACCCCTCAAACCATGTACCTTTCCTCCTGACTCACCCTGTATATCAAAGCGGTCCACAGTTTGGGCTTAAAGAGTTACCACAGCAGAAGTCTACCTGACCCGGTAACAATCAATGTAGACAATTGATAAATGGTTTAGAAAAGATTCAGAATATATTTATATATATACACTCACGTTCAGACAAAGGCAGAGAACCTTGAAAGACTAAAGGATGGATGTTCATATGGCATCAAGCTTTTGTTTCTCTACAGAGGAAAGTTGTGGGCACTTTAGAGCCAAATTTAATACTTCTTCGTTGCAATGGGAAACAATTACCGGGTTAGTGGGAAGTGATCTTTTAATTGTGTTGCGCAGTACTATTATTCCAAACAACATTAGATAAATTTAGATATTGTTTCAGTCGCGCTTAATTTTATTTTCTATCGTTCCCTCACTACTTAATGAGTTACAGTAGTCAGCATTCTTTAACTAGGAGTGTTACAAAAGATATTGTATGGTTTAAATCTGAAGGGCATAATATGGACAGGTGTACAAAATAAAAACTAAAAGTACTTCCAAAACTGGACCTATTCGTTTCAACAGATTTATTCCCAATTTTTATAATACACTCCTGGAAATGGAAAAAAGAACACATTGACACCGGTGTGTCAGACCCACCATACTTGCTCCGGACACTGCGAGAGGGCTGTACAAGCAATGATCAAACGTACGGCACAGCGGACACACCAGGAACCGCGGTGTTGGCCGTCGAATGGCGCTAGCTGCGCAGCATTTGTGCACCGCCGCCGTCAGTGTCAGCCAGTTTGCCGTGGCATACGGAGCTCCATCGCAGTCTTTAACACTGGTAGCATGCCGCGACAGCGTGGACGTGAACCGTATGTGCAGTTGACGGACTTTGAGCGAGTGGGCATGCGGGAGGCCGGGTGGACGTACCGCCGAATTGCTCAACACGTGGGGCGTGAGGTCGCCACAGTACATCGATGTTGTCGCCAGTGGTCGGCGGAAGGTGCACGTGCCCGTCGACCTGGGACCGGACCGCAGCGACGCACGGATGCACGCCAAGACCGTAGGATCCTACGCAGTGCTGTAGGGGACCACACGGCCACTTCCCAGCAAATTAGGGACGCTGTTGCTCCTGGGGTATCGGCGAGGACCATTCGCAACCGTCTCCATGAAGCTGGGCTACGGTCCCGCACACCGTTAGGCCGTCTTCCGCTCACGCCCCAACATCGTGCAGCCCGCCTCCAGTGGTGTCGCGACAGGCGTGAATGGAGGGACGAATGGAGACGTGTCGTCTTCAGCGATGAGAGTCGCTTCTGCCTTGGTGCCAATGATGGTCGTATGCGTGTTTGGCGCCGTGCAGGTGAGTGCCACAATCAGGACTGCATACGACCGAGGCACACAGGGCCAACACCCGGCATCATGGGGTGGGGAGCGATCTCCTACACTGGCCGTACACCTCTGGTGATCGTCGAGGGGACATTGAATAGTGCACAGTACATCCAAACCGTCATCGAACCCATCGTTCTACCATTCCTAGACCGGCAAGGGAACTTGCTGTTCCAACAGGACAATGCACGTCCGCATGTATCCCGTGCTACCCAACGTGCTCTAGAAGGTGTAAGTCAACTACCCTGGCCAGCAAGATCTCCGGATCTGTCCCCCATTGAGCATGTTTGGGACTGGATGAAGCGTCGTCTCACGCGGTCTACACGTCCAGCACGAACGCTGGTCCAACTGAGGCGCCAGGTGGAAATGGCATGGCAAGCCGTTCCAGAGGACTACATCCAGCATCTCTACGATCGTCTCCATGGGAGAATAGCAGCCTGCATTGCTGCGAAAGGTGGATATACAATGTACTAGTGCCGACATTGTGCATGCTCTGTTGCCTGTGTCTATGTGCCTGTGGTTCTGTCACTGTGATCATGTGATGTATCTGACCCCAGGAACGTGTCAATAAAGTTTCCCATTCCTAGGACAATGAATTCACGGTGTTCTTATTTCAATTTCCAGGAGTGTAGATAACAGTTTTATTTTCTTGACTATCGATCGCTCCTTTTTTGTTTCAACATTACCGGTTCCGATTAATGTCGCTTGTCTTCAGATTGTATGCCGTAGATATAGAAAAGCTATCCTAAAGGAACTATCAGTTCACTGCTATGCAAGACATGCGCGTGAATTGATAGTTCCACTACGACATGTAATAACAAGATATTATCGTTGTGAGAGATAATCATTGTCATGTTATCAAATAACTTTCTTCTAAATAACAGAAAATAATGTAACAACATTTGTAAGGAGACATTCGGGCAATATCAATGACGTTGCAACGTACAATACCAAAGATATAGCCTGAATGGAGCAGCGTCTACGGTGTACAAAAGGGAGCGAGTAGGGTTTGGGAAGTTAGCTGCACTAAAGTCTGGACGCTACGTGACAGCAAGAACACCTGGCATAAATGGGTGCACGTCAATGGATGGAGGCAATATACATCGCAAGGCTTTATAGATTAGTCATTTTATGAGTGCAAATACTTTCATTTTCATTGCTAATTTCGTTGCCTGGCACACTGAGCACAATAACAAGTACATCACAACTTAAGACTTTCACCCTCAGTTGCTTACATCAATCCATAGAGCTTCAAAAGCTGAGATACTTTGGTTTCTATTGCTAAAGCTGTAGTATACAGAGAAGGTGAAACATTTACATCTAGATGTACTTATGTCATGGAAAACATCAAGTGACCGGTTGGTGAAGTTAGTTTTTTTTTTTTTCAGTGAAATAAGCGTTCAACATAGGAAATAGTTTTAAAGACGTTAATATTATTACTTTCAACATTGTCATTTAGTAACAAAACTCGACATACGGTGCCACAATTCAGTGCCATTGAAACTGTAATATTCTAATCCTAGGTTAATTATTTACCATTGTCATAATGATCATTAGTAGGATCCATTTCGTATCATCTTAACAACCGAGTAATCAATGTGAGAACGTAACAGACTTCAGTTAAAAGTATTAAATACTCTGGAAAACGAATCTCAGTATTTTCTTTTCCATTTAGACGGTAAATTTTGCTGTTTAACTAAATCTAAAGTTTTGTATTACGACAATTTTAATAATCATTTTTTTGAGAAACGAGTGTCTTGGCTTTCGTATGTTCGCCATTGCCTTATTAAACAGCTGCAAGTTGTGACTAGATTACTGCTACTATAGCGTTCTATAGTAATGAAGTTTACTTGTTGGAGAAGTGACTACCAAAACGTTAGTGACAGTGAACATTTACTATGTGGTCACGTTTCTCAATCATTAGCGTGTGGCGTGTGGTATTAAACCAGTCAGTTTTGATTTCAGATGACTCCAAATTGTCGGGTTTAATGGTAACTAAACATCCGAATTTTGTGACAGTTTGTATATTGAATAAAGTACCACATGTGTAATAACCAATGACGCCAATATACACGTCATTAATGTTTACGTTAAGTTCTGAGTCAATTCAGCAGAGGCAGTTACAAGTATTGCCTACTTTCGCTCTGGCTAAATTACAATTACATTATTACTAACAAACTCGGCTGCCTAGTAAAATTTAAACTAGCTATTAGGTCAACGTATGTGTTATAGTAATGATTGATTGTATACTTGTATATACTGTTTCGGTGTATATTCTTTGGAACTGATGCCTTATTCAATAACTAGGTACGTGTCGACGCGGGTGATTGATAACACACCGAAGGGTGTAGCGAGGATACAATACATCTACATCTACATGATCGATACTCTGCAAATCACATTTAAGTTCCTGACAGAGGGTTTATCGAACCACCTTCACAATTCTCTATTATTTCAACCCTGTATAGCACGCGGAAAGAACGAATACCTATACCTTTCCCTACGAGATTTGATTTCCCTTATTTTATCGTGGTGATAATTTCTCCCTATGTAGGTCGGTGTCAACAAAATATTTCCGCATTCAGAGAAGAAAGTTGGTGATTGGAATTTCGTGCGAAGTTTCTGTCGCAACGAAAAACGCCTTTCTTTTAATGATGTCCAGCCCAGATCCTGCATAATTTCTTTGACATTCTCTCCCATATTTCGTGATAATACAAAGCGTCATGCCCTTCTTTGAACTTTTTCGATGTACGCCGTCAGTCCTATCTGGTAAGGATCCCACACTGCGCAGCAGTATTCTAAAAGAGGACCGACAAGCGATCTAAAGATGCAGGAGGTTGTCAAAAACCGGTAGTTATGAAGTAGAAAACAACCATCGATAGACAGATAAATAAGCTAATTTTGCAAAAGTACTTCCTATTATACCATTTAGTAAGGTTTCTTCTCGTCATATTAGGACATAGGGGACGGGGAGATCTACTACTGTAGCCCATCTGTGCAATTATTGGTTCAGAGTGGTTCAAATGGCTCTGACCACTATGCGACTTAACTTCTGAGGTCATCAGTCGCCTAGAACTTAGAACTACTTAAACCTAACCAAGGACATCACACACATCCATGCCCGAGGCAGGATTCGAACCTGCAACCGTAGCGGTCGCTCGGCTCCAGACGGTAGCGCGTAGAACCGCACGGCCATTCCGGCCGGCCTGTGCAATTATTCAAGTCCTCTTTCTGTGTTCCTCACAGAAACGATACACAGGGACTTGTTCTATGTTCCAAGATTCCTCAGGCAGCACTAGTTCTAGAAACGTTCTGTCTTAGACCTTCACGTAATAACTGACGTCTTCAAGTTCAGGTTTTCAGCATTTCCGGGGCGTACCGGCGTATGAAAGTAACACATGAACACTCGTGCTGCCGCTCTTTTCAGACGTTCAGTATCCTTTGCTGGCCGTATTTGGTACAAGTTCACACACCTCAGCAGTGTTGCAAGGCAGATGGCTCGAGAGCTTTGTTTTCCCTCTATCCCACTGTTGAACAGCAGTCCGCCACGTGTTTTGTGATTGAGCCTATGTTATCGTTCAATTTCATATCCTCATACACTGTAGCAGTCAGATGTTTGTATGAGATGATTATATTTCTGACTCATTCATGTTGTAGTTATTACTAATCTAGGACATGCTTGTATTACTGGAGGATAGGGAAAACAAAGATAAGCAAAGAACTACCTTGATCCATTTACCACTCATGTCTTAAGTGGAGCAGCAATGAGTACTTCGAGACTCTGGAGTGAAATAAACCATTTTCTCGTCTTTAGGTTTTAGAACATACCGTGTGCAGTTACACCAGTATAGCAAGAGTCTATTCCAAAAGGAGAGACGCATTTGGACTGATAGGTTCTTTTAGAACAGTCGGAGATCTTGGTGGCAATTTTAATTTATCTTAAAGGCGCTATAAAACTTTGCCTACTATATCATATTTCATTAAATGTGGTCAGGCAGCTTGTTGTTGATTCATGGTTCAAATTTCATGCAAAAGAGGAATAATTTCAGAGCATAAATGGCAGTCACAATTTCCTGTAACATTTGATACCAGCTTTCACACTTCATGCTAATTTAACGGTGGCATGCCGCTTTCATGGTATTCCAATTTTAATAGCAGTAATGTCTTTACTTTGATTCGTTTCGGGACATTGGAAAACGATCATGAGGTCTTGCCACTCGTGCATCTCGATCTGTAAAGCTGCATAGAACTAATAAGAAACTTCGTGATCCACTCAATGAAAAAAATTTGTTATACATAATCGATTCCACGGGTTTCGTGTCTTGACCACATTTAATTCTTCTTGTTTCTCTAAAGTCGCCCATCCCAGTTTAAATTACACTCCTGGAAATTGAAATAAGAACACCGTGAATTCATTGTCCCAGGAAGGGGAAACTTTATTGACACATTCCTGGGGTCAGATACATCACATGATCACACTGACAGAACCACAGGCACATAGACACAGGCAACAGAGCATGCACAATGTCGGCACTACTGCAGTGTATATCCACCTTTAGCAGCAATGCAGGCTACTATTCTCCCATGGAGACGATCGTAGAGATGCTGGATGTAGTCCTGTGGAACGGCTTGCCATGCCATTTCCACCTGGCACCTCAGTTGGACCAGCGTGCGTGCTGGACGTGCAGACCACGTGAGATGACGCTTCATCCAGTCCCAAACATGCTCAATGGGGGACAGATCCGGAGATCTTGCTGGCCAGGGTAGTTGACTGACACCTTCCAGAGCACATTGGGTGGCACGGGATACATGCGGACGTGCATTGTCCTGTTGGAACAGCAAGTTCCCTTGCCGGTCTAGGAATGGTAGAACGATGGGTTCGATGACGGTTTGGATGTATCGTGCACTATTCAGTGTCCCCTCGACGATCACCAGAGGTGTATGCCCAGTGTAGGAGATCGCTCCCCACACCATGATGCCGGGTGTTGGCCATGTGTGCCTTGGTCGTATGCAGTCCTGATTGTGGCGTTCACCTGCACGGCGCCAAACACGCATACGACCATCATTGGCACCAAGGCAGAAGCGACTCTCATCGCTGAAGACGACACGTCTCCATTCGTCCCTCCATTCACGCCTGTCGCGACACCACTGGAGGCGGGCTGCACGATGTTGGGGCGTGAGCGGAAGACGGCCTAACGGTGTGCGGGACCGTAGCCCAGCTTCATGGAGACGGTTGCGAATGGTCCTCGCCGATACCCCAGGAGCAATAGTGTCCCTGATTTGCTGGGAAGTGGCGGTGCGGTCCCCTACGGCACTGCGTAGGATCCTACGGTCTTGGCGTGCATCCGTGCGTCGCTGCGGTCCGGTCCCAGGTCGACGGGCGCGTGCACCTTCCGCCGACCACTGGCGACAACATCGATGTACTGTGGAGACCTCACGCCCCACGTGTTGAGCAATTCGGCGGTACGTCCACCCGGCCTCCCGCATGTCCACTATACGCCCTCGCTCAAAGTCCGTCAACTGCACATACGGTTCACGTCCACGCTGTCGCGGCATGCTACCAGTGTTAAAGACTGCGATGGAGCTCCGTATGCCACGGCAAACTGGCTGACACTGACGGCGGCGGTGCACAAATGCTGCGCAGCTAGCGCCATTCGACGGCCAACACCGCGGTTCCTGGTGTGTCCGCTGTGCCGTGCCTGTGATCATTGCTTGTACAGCCCTCTCGCAGTGTCCGGAGCAAGTATGGTGGGTCTGACACACCGGTGTCAATGTGTTCTTTTTTCCATTTCCAGGAGTGTATGTTCCATTTGCATTGCTGTATAATAATTTCCAACGTGCATCCCTCTATTTCTCCGGGATGATTTATTTTTCTGTTGTGGTTTTATCGGTTTACCGGCCCACATCTCATGTACATAAGTATACTTCTCCAAACAGCTCCGTCATATTCTACATTGGAAATCATATCTAAACAATGTATCGATTATCTACAATCTGCGACACACCAGGGTGCGTTTAAAAATTTGGTAATAAACTTATATACATCCGCTAATGTACATCAACCAGTGAGCCAAAAAGCTGTAACCAGATGCCTAATAGTGTGCTGATCCCACTCTGGAATGTAAAACAGTACCACCGGCCGGAGTGGTCGAGTGGTTCAATGCGCTTCAGTCTGGATCTGCGCTACTGCTACGGTCGCAGGTTCGAACCCTGCCTCGGATATGGATGTGTGTGATGTCCTTACGTTAGTTAGGTTTAAGTAGTTCTAAGTACTAGGGGACTGTTGCCCTCAGATGTTAAGTCCTATAAGTGCTCAGAGCCATTTGAACCATAAAAGAGCACCGACTCTGTATGGCACGGAGTAACGTGGCACCAGCTATACCAAGCGATCAAAAAGTCAGTATAAATTTGAAAACCGAAAAAATCACGGAATAATGTTGATAGAGAGGTACAAATTGACACACATGCTTGGAATGACATGAGGTTTTATTAAAACAAAACAAAAAAAATACAAAAGTTCAAAAAATGTTCGACAGATGGCGCTTCATCTAATCAGAATAGCAATAATTACGGTAAAAAAGTAAGACAAAGCAAAGATGATGTTCTTTACAGGAAATGCTCAATGTGCCCACCATCATTCCTCAACAGTAGCTGTAGTCGAGGAATAATATTGTGAACAGCACTGTAAAGCATGTCTGGAGTTATGGTGAAGCATTGGCGTCGGATGTTATGTTGTGTTTCAGCATCCCTAGAGATGTCGGTCGATCACGATACACTTGCGACTTCAGGTAACCCCAGAGCCAATAAACGCACGAACTGAGGTCTGGGGACCTGGGAGGCCAAGCATGACGAAAGTGGCGGCTGAGCACACGAGCATTACCAAACGACGCGCGCAAGACATCTTTCACGCGTCTACCAATATGGGGTGGTTCTAATAAAACCCCATGTCATTCCAAGCATGTGTGTCAATTTTTACTTCTCTATCTACATTATTCCGTGGTTTATTACGTTTTCAAATGTATACTGACTTTTTTATCACCCGGTACAGCCACTAATCTACACAAACCAGTGGGCCAAAACGTTGTAACTAGCTTCTTAATAGTGTGCTGACCCAACTCTGGAATGTTGAGCAGCACCGATTCTGCAAGACATGGAGTAACGAAGCACACTACTGGCCATTAAAATTGCTACACCAAGAACAAATGTAGAAGATAAACGGGTATTCACTGTCAAATATATTATACTAGAACTGACATGTGATTACATTGTCACGCAATTTGGGTGTATAGATCCTGAGAAATCAGTACCCAGAACAACCATCTCTGACCGTAATAACGGCCTTGATACACCAGGGCATTGAGTCAAACCGAGCTTGGAGGGCGTGTACAGGTACAGCTGCCCATGCAGCTTCAACACGATACTACAGTTCATCAAGAGTAGTGACTGTCATATTGTGACGAGCCAGTTGCTCGGCCACAATTGGGAGAAATCTGGAGAGTGTACTGGCCAGGGCAGCAGCCGTTCATTTTCTGTATCCAGAAAGGTCCGTACAGGACCTGCAACATGCAGTCGTGCATTATCCTGCTGAAATATAGGGTTTCGCTGGGATCGAATGAACGGTAGAGCTACAAGTCGTAACACATCTGAGATATAACGTCCACTGCTCAAAGTGCCATCAATGCGAACAAGAGTTGACTCAGACGTGTAACCAATGGCGCCCCATACCATCACGCAGAGGATACGCCAGTATGGCGATGACGAATACACGCTTCCAATGAGCGTTCACCGCGATGTCGCCAAAAACGGATGCGACCATCGTGATGCTGTAAACAGAACCTGGATTCATCCGATAAAATTACGTTTTGCCATTCGTGCACCCAGGTTCGTCGTTGCGTACACCATCGCAGGCGCTCCTGTCTGTGATGCAGGGTCAAAGGTAACTGCAGTCATGGTCTCCGAGCTGATAGTCCATGCTGCTGCAAACGTCGTCGAACTGTTCGTGCAGATGGTTTTTGTCTTGCAAACGTCCCCATCTGTTGACTCAGGGGTCGAGACGTGGCTGCACAATCCGTTACAGCCATGCGGATAAGATACCTGTCATCTCGACTGCTAGTGATACGCGGCCGTTGCGATCGAGCACGGCGTTCCGTATTACCCTCCTGAACCCACCGATTCCTTATTCTGCTAACAGTCATTGTATCTCGACCAACGCTAGCAACAATGTCGCTAGACGATGAACCACAATTGCGATAGGCTACAATCCAACCATTATCAAAGTCGGAAACGTGATGGTAGGCATTTCTACTCCTTACACGAGGCCTCGCAATAACGTTTCACCAGGCAACGCCGGTCTACTGCTTTCTGTGTATGAGAAATCGCTTGGAAACTTTCCTCATGTGAGCACGTTGTAGTTGTCGCCACCGGCGCCAACCTTGTATGAATGCTCTGAAAAGCAAATCATTTGCATATCACAGCATCTTCTTCCCGTCGGTTAAGTTTCGCGTCTGTAACACGTCATCTTCGTGGTGTAGCAATTTTAATGGCCAGTAGTGTACATGCACAAGTCAAGCAATTCCTGTAAATCTGGACGTGTGTCCATCAGAAAGAGTAAATTTGTAAGACTGGATGTCATGAAGTGTTATATATATTATGATTCTTGAACATTATTAAGGTAAATACATTGTTTTTTCTGTATCAATATCTTTTATTTGCTGACTATCCCTATCAGTAGTTAGTGCCGTCAGTAGTTTGAATCTTTTATTTAGCTGGCAGTAGTGGCGCTCGCTATATTGCGGTAGTTCGAGTAACGAAGATTTTTGTGAGGTAAGTGTTTTGTGAAAAGTATAGGTTATTGTTAGTCAGGGCCATTTTTTTGTAGGAATTTTTGAAAGTCAGATTGCGTTGCGCTAAATATATTGTGTGTCAGTTTAGTGTTAATCAGAATAAGTAAAGAGCAAAATCTCTGAGTACGTTTAAATAACCAGCACAGTCATGTATAATTTTTCTAAGGGGACGTTTCACTTCCAATGAATCTCAGTCTGGCATCTGCTTTACCGACGATCAACTTTATGTGATCATTCCATTTTATATCACTCCTAATGCATACTCCCCCATAATTTATGGAATTAACTGCTTCCAGTTGCTGACCTGCTACACTGTAGCTAAATGATAAAGATTGTTTCTTTCTATGTATTCGCAGCACATTACACTTGTCTACATTGAGATTCAATTGCCATTCCCTGCACCATGCGTCAATTCGTTGCATTTCAGTACAATATTCCATTGTTACAACCTTTCGATATACTACAGCATCATCCGCAAAAAGCCTCAGTGATCTTCCGATGTTATCCACAAGGTCATTTATGTACATTGTGAATAGCAACGGTCCTACAACACTCCCCTGCGGCACACCTGAAATCAATCTTACTTCGGAAGACTTCTCTCCATTGAGAATGACATACTGCGTTCAGTCATCTAGGAACTCTTCAATTCAATCACACAATTGGCCTGATAGTCCATATGCTTTTACTTTGTTCACTAAACGACTGCAGGGAACTGTATCAGACCCCTTGCAGAAGTCACGAAACACGGCATCTACGTGGGAACCCTGTCTGAGTCTCGTGGACGAAGCTGGGTTTCACACTATCGTCTTTTTCGAAACCCATGCTGATTCCTACAGAGTAGATTTCTAGTCTCCAGAAAAGTCAATATACTCGAACATAATACGTGTTCCAAAATTCTACATCTGATCGACGTTAGAGATATAGGTCTATAGCTCTGCACATCTGTTCGACGTCCCTTCTTGAAAACGGGATGACCTGTGCCCTTTTCCAATCCTTTGGAACGCTACGCTCTTCTAGAAGGGGCGTAAGTTCGTTCGCGTACTCTGTGTAAAATCGAACTGGTATCCCATCAGGTCCAGCGGCCTTTCCTCTTTTGAGCCATTTTAATTGTTTTTCTATCCCTCTGTCATCTATTTCAATATCTACCATTTTGTCATCTGTGCGACAATCTAGAGAAGGAACTACAGTGCAGTCTTCCACTGAGAAACAACTTTGGAGAAAGACATTTAGTATTTGGTTCTTTGGTCTGTCACCCTCTGTTAAAGTACCATTTTAGTCGCAGAGTGTCTGGACATTTTGTTCTGCTCCACCTACCGCTTTGACATAAGAATAACATTTCTTAGGATTTTCTGCCAAGTCATCAATGGATTTGGTTATTTAAAACAGTAAAACTGAAAGTATTATAGGTTATAACAAAGTGAGACCTAAATAAATAAAGTTTCCGTTCGTTTTGCTCCTTACCGTGATTTTACATGCTATGGTTCTGCATGATCTGCTGTATGATCTCCTGCACTGGCAACTTGCCATCTGCAAACCAGACGACGCAAGACTAAATGTAAATTTAATCGGCGAGTTAACACATCTCTTGATTTTTTTTTAAAAAACGTGGTTTTGTTCTGTCAGAATGTTTTGCATATAATAAATGAAAATCATGAGTTTGCACGTCTGAACATGGCCTAGTAAGCCGAAAACCAGTTCACATAGAAAAAAGTAATACTGTGGAACAAAGCAAACTGATGCTTTTTATTCATTATAATGTTATCCTACCAAGAACCGACGAAAGGTTCTGTTAAGATATTTTTCATGTGTAATTTACATCGTTTGGTTTCCAGATGAGAAGCTATCTGTGTAGGACACCGTACAGTCCTGCACGCGTAGTAAGCGACAAACCTTTCTCGTTTCATCATTTTTTTGGAGGTATGGGCGTCAAAAAAACTTCGTAAACGTTTGCAATTACGTGTTATGTTTATTTCAAGTCACTAAGAGCTCTCGGTCTCAAGCACTGCATGGTTGTAGTCAGGATATTTGCGCATCGTGTTGTGCAAGTGTAGCATTTTCCCCTGCAGCAAGGAAGAACTTAATGAAGCAAATTTTAATGTTCGGATGAACGTCAGTTATATCAAGACTGAAGTAATGGACCAGGAACACGTGGAACTAGAAACTGTAAAAATAAACGACAAACGCATAAAAACAAATAATAAAAAAATTTTCAAAGAGCGACGATACAAAAGAAATTAATTCAGGTGGAACCCTCAAATAATAGGCTAGAATGAATCAAGTCTTGAAAGCATGTAACTTTTTCCAAACGTCAAATAATACATCTGAATGCACAGTAATGGACTCTTTAGCTCCAAAGCTTCGACACCAAACAAATATTCACAAAGAAAATTTCCCAATACATCCGATTGTGAACTCTCGCAGATGTGCCCTTTATATAAAAGCAGTAAGAAAACTAATGAGATTTTCACCAACACTTAAACATTTCAAGAAAAAAATTTCTGTTAACAATAGCTATGAGCTTAGCGACAGCATCAAAGCATTTCCATACCAAACACAGCCAGAGTCGCATCTTTAGATATTCTTAACTTTTATACGACTGTACTGGCAAAAGAAACAATTTCAGTAATCGAAAAAGAAATGAAATGATCTTATAGCATTGTTGGCCGGGAGGCACCATTTGAGGGAGTTCGGCTGCCGTATTATAGTTAACACGATAAGTGTTTGTGATATTTAAGTACAAATGGTATGCTTCTTCGTTCAGACGGTCGTTTTTAGCGTACAGCTCTTCTATCCTATTACAAATAATATTCTTAATATTCTTTAGACCTATCATTCAGAACATTATTTGTAATAGGATAGAAGAGCTGTAAGCTAGAAAAGACCGTCTTGACGAAGAAGCATACCATTTATACTTAAATATCACAAGCACTTAACGTGTTAACTGTACTTTTAATATTGACGACATGTGGACACAAATTAACGAACATCTAGAGATTTGTAAAATAGGTATAATGCAGAAACACGAGAAGCTCAGTAATCTTTTTTGTCTGCTTTCTAATGAAAAATGCCCTCAGAATACATTTCAAAAAAGCAGTCATGTCTTTCATAAAAGAATTCTAAATAAAACCAACATCGTCTTTACTGAGAATGAAAAAGTCCTTTTAGGAAGAGGACTAAAATACAATGTCAGGCCTAACCTGTCAGACAGAAATGTAAGAGAAAATGTGCTCGTTGATTTAAAAATCGGTCTCGATTATAATAAGATAGATAATGCTTCTCAAACCCGAATTGCGTATGATGTAGCCCGCCTGCTAGAGAAAAATGCAGCTACTTTGTCTAATGCTACGCATAACGACAGAATTTTAGTAACTTCCATTAATAATAAACTTAAAATAGCAAATGCTTTAATAACTAAATCCGATAAAGGTTGTTGTCTAGTCATTGCTTACATTTCTGAGTATATTTCTAAAACTGAAAATTTCTTCAGTGAAAACAACATTTCGGAGCTGCATGATGATCCGACTCCTAAATTACAGAAAGAAGTAAGGTCAGCCATTAACAACGCAAAATTTCTTATAAAACCTTTCCAAAAGAAACTACTCATCAATATGAACCCTCAGCCCTCTAAACTTCGGTCCCAGTTCAAAATTCATAAACCTAGTCATCCAATACGTCCAGTCACCAATAGCATGAATAGCGCATATCACGATTTGGTCCGATTTCTACACTAAACTTTGAAAAAATCCTTCGTTTTCGAAAATAATTATTCCGTTCCTAACAGCTACGTTTTGGTCCAAAATATTAAAAACTTAGTATGCAGTTCAGACACCAAGATTTTTTCCTTAGATATTAAAAATCTTTATACCAATGTCCCGGTACATGAGACGCTCATCATTGTGGAAGAAAACTTACGTCAATTTAAAAAAGATCTATCAGATGAACAGATTACTGATTTTATGAATCTCATTAATGTTGTTGTCAAGTACACCTACTTTGAATTCAACGGACAACTGTGCCAGCAGTCTGATGGGCTCGCTATGTGCAACCCTTTAGCCGGCATCCTCGCCGACATCTTTATCAATTCCTTGTAAAAAAAAGCTGTTTAACCGTGTCTCAGCCGCTTCACTAGGTATCCTTTCTTACACAAGATACGTTGATGATATTCTAGATATCTATAACGGACGCACCGATAGAATTGATCATATATTTAAACTTTTTAACGACCTCCATGAAAATATTTCTTTCACTATTGAACTCGAAAACGATAACCGCCAATTAAATTATTTAGACTTGACGCTTACAATAGAAGACAATAATATCACTTTCGATATCTTTCGAATAGAAAGGTATACATCCACAGTCTCAAAAAATGCCCTTTCTTCACTCTGCCGTCCACCGAGCCACCTCCATACCACTTTCAACAAAAAAGTTTAATGAGGAGATTAATTTACTTAAAACCATAGCAGTCAATAATGAATATACACCTAACATAGTGGACGATATCCTTAAAAAGAAAACTGCAAGAACTACAACGCTCAACACCTCATGCACTGAAGTTAAACAAAAAAAAGTTTTTCTATTCCTTTCATAGGACCCATTTCCTATCAGATTCAGCGCATGCTTCGCAACAAATACAACTGCAATGTGGCCTTCTCTACTAATAATAATCTAAAGAGAAATTTCATTCATAATTTGAAATCCATTCGCTCCCCTACAGAAAGTTCTGGCGTTTATAAGATCATCTGCGATACCTGCTCCTCCTATTATATAGGAGAAACGGGACGTGCTTTCACCGTCAGATATAAAGAACATCTTTTGAGAAAGAACGGCACCAGTCCCCTAAATTCATCCTTTGCCGACCATCTATTAATTACTGGACACGTGCCTAAAGCTACAGGGAACAACAATATTGTGCATATCGAAAAGAAGGGGCGTAGGTTAGATGTCTTACAGGATGATGGCCTCATTCTCAACGAACAGCTGCAGCTGCGAAATAAAAACTTTTTTGACTGTATAGAGCCATTGTTTTATCATTGATTCAGATTTCCTCATGCAGTTTACCGAAATGTTATTTTCTTGTCACATCTTTGCTGTTTTCTTGTATGTTACAACTAACGTATTTGCGTTAAAATGTATCTCTATTTAAAGCAGATAAATATGTAACTTCATCCTGTTATTATTAATGCTTACGTTATGCCTGAATCAGCTGCAACAGAAGTTCATGTGTCTAATTTTGAATGTACAGTAGCCTAGTTGTTTCTGCGGCTACTAGATGGCGCTCGTAGAAACACCATGTTTACTTGCCCACACTTTCTAAAGTGGGCACCTCAGTCTTGTTGCAACCCTTGTCCACGGTACGAGCAGCCCTAAGCGGCTCGCCATCTGACAAGTGTTCATGACGTCGCCTTTCCGGCTGAGATATTTTTTAATATGTGACTTGTAAGTACTGCATCTTTTCCAGTCAGTACAAACTTTAATTTTATTAATGTACTATATACCTAAAGTTTTAGTACAGTTAGTCTAATTCTGAAGACGAGGCTCATAGTAGCGTCGAAACCAGGTCAATTTTTGACTTAATATTTGTGACCAAGGGCTTATTTGTTACAATATATTACACTATTTGGATGCCCGCTGGAGTCGTCACTCAGCCTGTGTACGGTGATAGTTACCAACCGCACACAGATAGGGTGACGACTCCAGCGAGCGAACAATTGGTGTAAATTGCCCTGAAGATGATCCCATCGAGGGTTTAAACCCGTTGGCGGCGAAATAAATAATGTGATTGTGGCTGTCATTTTGAATAATTGATTATAATTAAATTAATCGCTGTTATCTCTACACAACTATGTTGCCTAAAAATTTACAAAAAGATCAGCCTACCTGAAATTTGAGATATTGTCGAAAGTATAACCATATATACATCTACATCTACATCCATACTCCGAAAGCCACCTGACGGTGTGTGGCGGAGGGTACCCTGAGTACCTCTATCGGTTCTCCCTTCTATTCCAGTCTCGTATTGTACGTGGAAAGAAGGATTGTCGGTATGCTTCTGTGTGGGCTATAATCTCTCTGACCTTATCCTCATGGTCTCCTCGCGAGATATACGTAGGAGGGAGCAATATACTGCTTGACTCTTCGGTGAAGGTACGTTCTCGAAACTTTAACAAAAGCCCGTACCGAGCTGCTGAGCGTCTCTCCTGCAGAGTCTTCCACTGGAGTTTATCTATCATCTCCGTAACGCTTTCGCGATTACTAAATGATCCTGTAACGAAGCGCGCTGCTCTCCGTTGGATCTTCTCTATCTCTTCGATCAACCCTATCTGGTGCGGATCCCACACTGCTGAGCAGTATTCAAGCAGTGGGCGAACAAGCGTACTGTAACCTACTTTCTTTGTTGTCGGATTGCATAGTGTTTTTATATAACATTTCCAGCTTCAGTAATAGTATTCATGAACGGGAAGAGGGCATTGCAGTGAGCAGCTGCCTGGCTAGCAAGCTAGCCAAAATGTACGTAAGTCATTTAGAAACATCTCTCTCCAAAGCCAATATTATAATACGGAAAAAAAATGTATTTTACAAACGCTATGTGGATGATACTCTTACCATGATTTATAGACAATACAAGAAATTGATCACCTTACAAGGCAGCTTAAAAAATTACACCAAAAGATAAAAAATTCTGTTGAGCAAGAAACTAATGATGGCATAAATGTCTTATAACCAAAGATTGGCAAATACAGTGGTAAACATAACACAGTAAAACGGCCGCATGAAGCAAATCTTAATTTATTACTTCTGTGGTAAAAATTCTATTCGAATTTTACAGATAATATTCACATATACCTCTGAATATATCTCAGAAATGTACCATTTTACGACACATATTTCAGGAGGTATGACGTCATAAACGCTGAGATGCGTGAAAAACTGCAGCATCACTATGACTCCTTTACTAATAACTGCCGGCCGCGGTGGTCTCGCGGTTCTAGGCGCGCAGCCGGAACCGTGCGACTGCTACGGTCGCAGGTTCGAATCCTGCCTCGGGCATGGATGTGTGTGATGTCCTTAGGTTAGTTAGGTTTAAGTAGTTCTAAGTTCTAGGGGACTAATGACGACAGCAGTTGAGTCCCGTAGTGCTCAGAGCCATTTGAACCATTTTTACTAATAACTCTATTCGCAACACTCTTTTAGGCTGTTTCCGCTGGCTGTACTTGCAAAATCATGTCATTGTACGACACACAGCTCAGGAGATATGACGTGATAGACACTTATCTGCGCGATAACGAAGCTTCAGGGTGAAATTCTCTTGAGATAAATGTGAAAATTGTGTGCAAATATACGTAAAATATGTAAATACATGTGATAGATTCGTATGCAGGCAAATCTACAGGGTAAAAGAGCTCCTTCTCTACTCCTGGATCAGTTTCAACGAAACTTCGCTCACAAGTCACTTGCTGTCTGGAAAAGAATACTATCTGTGTAACAACCAGAAACGTCCTATTGTGGTGAGGATGATAATGTAGAGAGAGAGAGAAGGGGGATAAAGAGATGGACAGACAATGAGGCGGAAGGGTCAGATGGACAGAGAAAGTGGAGGAGATAGAGAGAGGTGGAAGGATGAAATCGAGAAGGAGATGAACAGAAAGATGGGAAGGGCGAAATGGCCAGAGAAATGGGATTGAGAGAACAGGAGCAGGTGGTGGACAGAGAAAGGAAAGAGGAGGAGATATCAAAAGAGAGAGGGATAGGAGATGTTGAGCAGAGGGGGACAGGGCAGAGCAGCTGAAGATGGTGAATGACAAAATGAGATGGTCAGAGAAATGGGGGAAGGAGGAGGTAATTGGCATAAATATACAATTCAGCTAGTATGTACAAGGTGTATTAGTGCAGATATTATTACATATGGTGCGTTAATATGTACACTCATCAGTGTGTTGCTTGTTTTTTCCCTGCATCGAGCAGTCCTTCCACTAACACATCACAAGCTTTACGATCTGGTGTTTCCCTGCATGCGTGCGGTTCTAGGAGCTACAGTCTGGAACCGAGCGACCGCTTCGGTCGCAGGTTCCAATCCTGCCTCTGGGACGGGTGTGTATGATGTAATTAGGTTAGTTAGGTTTAATTAGTTCTAAGTTCTAGGTGACTGATGACCTCAGAAGTTAAGTCCCATAGTGCACAGGGCCATTTAAACCCTTTTTTCCTGCATGACTGTATCTGGGCCGCAAAGTGAACGACGCCTATCAGTTTAGACTCACCGTTCTGCGTCTATGCGTCCACACCTCAACATTTGACCTGTTGCCTAGGAGAAAATAGGTATCAATGGCTTGCTCCTGTCACTTGTTGTTGGAGGTACTAACCAACCTAAAAACATACAACTTGTAATATCTTTTATTATTAGCGTGCAAGTGACGTAAACATTGTTCAGTACACTGTCCTCAGTCACCAATAGAAATATCTTACACCCATTACACTCTATGTACACTGAACTCCACAGACAAAATGATATCACCTCCATGTCGATTCGTATAGCATGCAGGGTGTAATAAAATGCAGACAGTTTTGTTTCAACTCGAGGTCGAATTTTAGTCTCCAGGTCGGTACATGCAACGCCGCACAGCCGCCGCTGTATCACAGAGCCTACCCGAAACGCGCCGGCACCGGCCTTTCAGGACATGGGCGCCTGTGCCGGCGGGTTCGTTCGGTGTCAATTAACGCGCTCAAAGTGGAGGACGAGCTCCATCAACTACAGCGCAAATCGAAAATTTTCACTCCAGCCGCGGAACGAAGCGTTTCCCTAAAGAGAAAGGACCGCCGAGCGACCGCAGCGGGCGGTTTTCAGGTGACCAACTGCGGCTGGCTTTTGTTTCATGGAGTCTTCTTTCAATAACATTTTAAGCTCGCTATACCGACATATCTAGGCTCTGCAGTATCATCTTGGGTTCCGAATTCCGTGATGTGACGGAAATACACGGATAAATGTGAAGTACGAAAAATGGACGGACACTGCGGTCAGTTCTGCATTACAACCATAATACTTCCTGTTAGGTTTAGCACAATCATAGCACGTGCTGTTTGTGAATTTCCCAACGTTCTTGGGCGTCGCGTCGAACGATGGTGCGAAATCTACCAAAATTTCTCCGATGAAGATGCACGTTGTCTTCAGGTATGGCTGTTTGTTGTTGCTTGTGTTCACTCGATTGAGTTTACAACGCTTGAGATGAATACGCTTAGTAATGGAGTTTAAGTGCGGTCGTGTACGAAGTAAAAATGCCACTGGTGCTGAATATCTGTTAAAAACTGACTATCTTGCTCTTTAGTTGACTGTAAATAATGGCGCGGAATAACACGCTGGAAATTAATACTGATTGCTTACATCAGTCATGTGTACACATTTAAAAGTGGATTATTAGAGGTTTCCATCGTTGATGGCCATCTTACAGTCTCCGATGACTAGCTACAGTATAACAAGCCACGACCATCGTAGTAAGTGTCTGCAACATTTAATTCATAATATGGTCACAAACTGCCGAAGGTGGTCACAACCAAGTGTATCACCATAGCTGTGACGTAAGTAAATATTCAATTTCAGCTCATTAATAGTGGATCTGTATATCGAGGACGAAATTTCTATCCTTACACAGAGCATTTACTATTTTTACAATGATTTTGTGAGCTTCACTCTAAACTCTATACGTGGAAACCTCTTTATTTGCTGATTTTTCTTTTTATCTGTTGCTTTATCTACTGAAATACATTCATTAGACTGTTTGGTCTCGAACGCGTATCTTAGCTTCTTCTAGGCAGATTTTGGAAATGAAAATACAAGAAGATTTACTAACTTTCTTGATATCCAAAACTTCGCAGAACTACCTGTGTTCTCCATCGACTACGCTGCTCAGAAACATATCAACAACTTTTATACTGTTCCCCCAGATGCAAAACTTGCCTCTCTTGACAATAACGATAATTGAACAATATATTGTCTTTGACAGCAACCACAAGAAACTTAAGCTTTGACACCAAGTTTATAGAATGTCACTTGTAAACAATGTCAGACAAAATCTATTTGCCAGCAGCAAGAAAACTGAAGATCTAAAAAACAAATTGATTGTTTCAGGCAATTCTGGTTTTTCTTCTATAGCCACTAACATCCTAGATACAGGTAATAGCCTCTAGAATGATACCAACAACGAAGTGTCAGAGGATAGACATTTAGGAGGAACTGTAAATATATGTAAATCTGATCATGAATTAAAGTAAGATATTAAATAAAATCACTGAATTTAACAGTACAATGATTCTCAGCTATGTCACCCAGCTGCTCACGTACTAAATATTCCAAAACACACTTACTCTAGTACTGACTGAGTATTCCGCTGTTATCCAGCAGTTTATGTATTCTAGTCTTCAATTAGTCAATCTACGTCCTTTATCTCTCCATCATCCTTTATCTGTGCATCTCCTTCCTCCCTTTCCTCTCTCTCTCTGTGCATGTCCACCACCCTGCTCGCTCTGTCTACCTCCTTCTCCTGCTCCATCTGGCAATCTCCCCTCCCCCTGTCTCTGCTCATCTCCTCCTCGTCTACCCATCTCATCCGCTCTCTTTTCGTCCACTTCGCCCTATCCCTTTTCCCTGCCCATTACCCGTTATCCCTCTACCATCATTACAATGGGAGGGTGTCGGTTCTTATTGCCAGAATTCCGAGCAGTCTAGGGCGCGGCAGTCATGGACAGTGTGGTTGGTCCCGGCGGAGGTTCGAGTCCTCCCTCGGGCATGGGTGTGTGTGTTTATCCTTAGGATAATTTAGGTTAACTAGTGCGTCAGCTTAGGGACTGATGACCTTAGCAGTTATGTCCCACAAGATTTCACACATATCTGAACATTGCCAGAATTTTTTGGGAGTGATTATCACATCCACAAGAAAACCTAAATCAGGCAAGGTAGAAGAATCTTTTTACCCATTCGCCAAGTGTACAAGTTTGGTGGGTCGACAACATATTCTTGTCGTGTGGCGCACATGCCGTCACCAGTGTCGTATAGAATATGTCAGACGTATTTACCTGTGGAGGAATGCATTGACCTATGACCTTGCGCTCAAATGTTTTCGGTTCCCGTTGCAGAGGCACGTCCTTTCGTCTACTAATCGCACGGTTTTGCGGTGCGGTGGCAAAACACAAACACTAAACTTATTACGGTGAACAGAGACGTCAATGATCGAATGGACAGATCATAAATTTGCGAAAATGAAAAAGTAAACTTTTCACTCAAGGAAAGACTTGAACCAAGGACATCCCGCGCCGCAGCCGTTCACGCAAACCATGGGACCACGGCGCTCCTGAGCTCTTAATATCCTACATGTTGCCTATCTTGCGCATGGACTACTCAGTTTGTATATTTTGATTATTTTTTAATAGTTCCACACAAATTCTTCCTGTTTCCTCGATTGATCTGTGTTCAGTTTTTCAAGGGCTATCCAATGTGCCAACTTATAACTAAATCTGAGGGGGTGCGATGAGGAGGTTCCCTTGTAAGAAATTTCCTTCTCAAATTAAGGGCAATGTTTGAAACTAGTAGACTTCTCTTGGCCAGGAATGATCAGGCCAGAGTTAGTCTGCTTTAATGTCTTCCTTGCTCCGCCCGTCATGGGTTATGTTGCAGCCTAGGTAGCACAATTCCTTAAGTTCTTCTACATCGTGACCATTAGTCCTGATGCTAAGTTTCTCGCAGTTGTCATTCCTATTACTTCCCATTACTTTAGTCTACCTTCGCTTTACTCTCAACCCATATTCTGTACTCGTTACACTGTTAATTACTTTCAGTGGATCCCGTAATTCCGCTTCAAATACTATGAGGATCAGCGAATCTTATCAGTGATATTATGTAACCTTGAATTTTAATTCCACTCTTGTACTTTTTTTTAAAATTTACATTACCGCTTTTTCAGTGCATAGATTGAACTGTAGCGGGGAAAGACTACCTACCTGTCTTACGCGCTTTTTAATCCAAGCATTTCTTTCTTGGTCTTCAACTCTTATTATTCCTGCCTTAGTACATGTTGAACACTGTATTGTACTGTATTGAACTGGGGACCTAGAAACGACGGAGAGGCTTCGTCCCAGCTGTAGCCCACAGTGGTACACAATCCCACAACAGGCTACAGCAGTCCACCCGCCCCACCGGCGCCCCACACCGAACCCAGGGTTATTGTGCGGTTCGGCCAACAGTGGACCCCCAGGGAACGTCTCACACCAAACGAGTGTAACCCCTATGTTTGCGTGATAGAGTAAAGGTGGTGTACGCGCGTTTGCGCAGCAGTCGGCGATATAGTGTGACTGAGGCGGCCCACATTGGCCGAGGCAGATGGAAAACTGCCTTAAAAACCATCCACAGACCGACCGACACACCGGACATCGACAATAAACCGCCGGGCAGATTTGTGCCAGGGACCGGCACGCCTTCCCGCCGGGAAAGTAGTGCATTAGACTGCAAGGATAACCAGGTGGGCATGATGAATATTACTCAAATCTGCCTATAATTTACTCCTATTTTGTTCAGATTTCCGAAAGTCTGGCACCATTTGATATTATCGAATGCTTCTTCCAACTCAACAAATCCTATGAACACGCTCTGGCTTTCTTTTTTATTTTAAATATGAACTGCAACGTCAGAACTGCCATTACCCTTCCCAAAGCCAAACTGATCGTCTTGTTACACACAATTTTCTGTTCAATTCTTCTGTATATTATTCTTGTCAGTAACTTGGATGGGTAAGATGTTAAGCTCACTGTGCAGTAATTCTCGCATTTGTCAGCTGTCCAGTTTTCGGAACTGTATGGATGATATTCTTCCGAAAGTTAGAGGGAATATGTCAAGAGTCATACATTCCACACACCAATACGCCCCTCCCCAATGTGATGTTAGAAATGTAGTTGGGATATTATCTACCTCTTCCGTCTTATCTTCCAACATTCTTTTAAATTCTGATTCTAATACAGCACCCCTAGCCCTTCTCTCTCTCTCTCTCTCTCTCTCTCTCTCTCTCTCTCTCTCTCTAGTTCTGTTTCTTCTATCACGTTATCAGACAAGTCTTCCCCCTCATCCACCTGTTCTCGTGAAAGCCTTCTACTTACGTTTCATATCTTGGCTTTAAAAATAAAATGGGAAGGTACTGTTAATCAGAACTCAGGGAGATGTTGTGATATAAATGACAACAGATTCATTCATCAATAACATCACAAGCCAACTAATATGACTGAAGAAACATCACCCAAACATTTTTAATTGACAAACGCTTTCACTAGCATGGGGTGTAAGGTGGACAAAGTGATCAGCTGGGGATCGACACACGACGCTAACTAGGACACTAATCGCTTTTTCTGAGTTCATACACGTGAATCCGGGTTATGGCACAAAAACTACGCCACCATCAGGCATCTGTATTCCACCATTCCAAAAAGAAAAATATAGTTCGAAAGAACAGGGTGCTGAAAAACATATATTGGAGCCCTGCGCCGTAGCAGCGAATGACTTACACTCCTGCTGGTCAGGGCAGCACATCTCGATGCGTTCGGCGACTAAAGTCATGGACGGCAGCAAACTGTTGTGAATTGCGCGCGCCGGAAAAAAGCAAGTACGCCGTCTCACGTTCGGTTAACTTGGAATGCAGGTAGTGGATGACAGAGTGCAGGTTGACCCGTTTGCTGGTCTGCAAAATCCATTTCACCCTGTGCCATGACTATGCGCGATGCAATATGTCCGATGTTTAGACGGCCGACTCAAGACAAATAAGTACACCTACGCATCACTCGTTGTGTAGATGATGCTACAAGCAGTACCTCTGAAGGTTCAGAAGGCGACTGGAGCAACCTCTATGTGGCACACTAGCAAAGGACACAAGTCTCACCGTCTAGGTAGAGACTTGCAGTTCTTTACTAGCGAAGCGCCAGTACAAACTGGCTTCTGCTCTTTCTGTCCACTACCTCCCCAGCTGGGTAGTAAAGCACATTTTCATCTTAGACCTCCCCCACTTTAACACAAGCAAATCACGAGCAGGGGCACGACATTCGAAGCTGGGAGAGCGCCCTTTGCTCTGCATACACAGATTTGACCAATCACAGACTTTCTACATCTACATCTACGTCCATACTCCGCAAGCCACCTGACGGTGTGTGGCGGAGGGTACCCTGAGTACCTCTATCGGTTCTCCCTTCTATTCCAGTCTCGTATTGTACGTGGAAAGAAGGATTGTCGGTATGCTTCTGTGTGGGCTCTAATCTCTCTGATTTTATCCTCATGGTCTCTTCGCGAGTAATACGTAGGAGGGAGCAATATACTGCTTGACTCTTCGGTGAAGGAATGTTCTCGAAACTTTAACAAAAGCCCGTACCGGGCTTCTGAGCGTCTCTCCTGCAGAGTCTTCCACTAGAGTTTATCTTGAAACGTCCCCTTAGCACAATTTATACACGACTTTGCTTAAACTGACACAATATTTTTAGCGCAACGCAATCTGACTTCCAAAATTCCCTACGAAAGAATGGCCCTGATTAACATTAACCTATACGTTTCACAAATCACTTACCTCACAAAAATCTTCGTGATTCAAGCTACTGCAATACAGCGAGTGCCACTACTGCCAGCTAAATAAAAGATTTAAACTACTGAAGGCACTAACTACTGATAGGTATAGTTAGCAAATGAAAGATTTTAATACAGAACAGACAATGCATTTACCTTAATAGTCATAATGTCATAATATATATGATAGTTCATGACATCCAGTCTTACAAATTACAAAACTCCGCCATCTCTCTCCCCACGTCCACCACTGCTGGCGGCTCGCCTCCAACTGCGCAACGCTACGCGCTGTTAGCATCCAGCTGCCGCTGCCCAACACTACAATGGCGAGTATTACAACAATGCCAACCAGCCACAGACTGCACACGGCACAGCCAGTGATTTTCATACAGAGCGCTGCGTGGCGGCGGCGTTACCAATAGAAAAACCTAAACAGCCTACTTACAATCTGTCATCTCTGATCCTGTAACGAAGCGCGCTGCTCTCCGATGGTACAGGCTTTTGTTAAAGTTTCGAGAACATTCCTTCACCGAAGAGTCAAGCAGTATATTGCTCCCTCCTACGTATATCTCGCGAAGAGACCATGAGGATAAAATCAGAGAGATTAGAGCCCACACAGAAGCATACCGACAATCCTTCTTCCCACGTACAATACGAGACTGGAATAGAAGGGAGAACCGATAGAGGTACTCAAGGTACCCTCCGCCACACACCGTCAGGTGGCTTGCGGAGTATGGGTGTAGATGTAGATGTAGAAAGTCTGTGATTGGTCAAATCTGTGTATGCAGAGCAAAGGGCGCTCTCCCAGCTTCGAATGTCGTGCCCCTGCTCGTGATTTGCTTGTTTTAAAGTGGGGGGACTTTTAAGTTAATTAGGAGAAAAGGAAGAAAATATTCAGCTTAGGGGCCTCTTTCCCATGTGTTTACGCCATGTCTTTTGCTAACAACATAACCAGAATCGAACCAAACCCCTCCATAGAAAGCTTGTTATCTCCCCTATTGCGTCCGTTTCAAAGTTTCCAAAGAACGGGCATAAACTCACTAAAAGTCTCGTGCTTTCACAAATATGTTTTGTAACAGAGTCTGGACATGTGGGCGCCAGGGGCCCTGTCCCACGGAAATTTGCAGAGCTCTCACAGTTGTTTTGTCGGCTTCTCCTTTATTCCCGGTCTACAATGCGCTGGTCATTGCAGCGGCGACTTCTCTGAGCTAGTCAGTCTACCTGAACACAGATGCCTCTCGACAAACGGCAACCAATGTGCCTGCACAATGAGACCACAGAACTCTATCGTCCAGAAATGTTTCCACGCAGGTTCAGCAAGGAAAACGCGCTTCTCTTGGCCCACCGTCGCTGTGCTCTTTTAATGCAGTCGTTTAAATTGGCGTTCTATTCCTTTGAATGCAGGTAAAGCTTACCGTTACTCCTTCCCTAGAGCACGCAAGCAAGAGCATTAACTACTGCACACTGTTTCATCAAGATGTATGAAGTCAAAATTGCAATAAAGATCATGTTCCCTAAGAGCATGAAGCGGCATAGCACCGAATCAGAAGTGAGAATGCCCTGCTATCTCCCACCCTCTCTCCTCATCATTTAACAATGGAATTCCCATTGTTCTGCAAATGTTACCACATTAGCTTTAGTTCCCCCGAAGGTTGTTTCGACTTCTCTGTGTGTTGGGTGAGTCCTTCTGACAGTTATTTCTTTTTGATTACTTCACATTTGTCATGCAGCCATCTCTTCTTAACTTCCTTGCACTCATATTTCTGTGTCCATGAACTCCTATGATAATTTCTGTACTTCATTCTTTCATCGACCGACTGAAGTATTTCTTCTGGTACCCATGATATCTTCGCAATTACCTCCTTTTTACCAATTTTTTTCTTTTCATCTTCTCTGATTTCTCGTTTTAGAGATGTCCATTCAACTGAACTGCCTACCGGCCTATTGCTCATGACAGTATCTACAGCCTTAGAGAATTTCAAACGCATCTCTTCATTCCTTTCTGTTTCCGCATCCTGCTTGTTTACTTACTCATTCTTCCTGACCTGTCTCTTAAACAACTGCCTACTCATCATTATTACTAAATTGTGATATGAGTCTATATCTGCCCATAGCCATACCTTGCAGTCCAGAATCTGTGACCACGGTGTAACCTAACTGAGATCTTCCTGCATCTCCCGGCCTTTTCCAAATATACATCCTTCTCTCATGATTCATATTTATAATGAATCCCCCTCTGCTGCTGTTGATACTACCCTGTACTCATCTCAGCATAAATCCTTTTCTTCTTTCCATTTCATTCATTGACCCTAATGTACCTACATTGAGCCTTTGCATCTCCCTTTTTACGTTTCGTAGCTCCCATACCTTATCCTTCTGACATTCCACGCCTGCACTCGTAGGTCGCAAGTGTCTGATTCTCTGCTGTTTTGCACAATACGACTGTAGAGGGGATGTCAAATTTAACTGTGGTATTCAGCCGTATCGCTTGGTCTTAGGTCCGGAAACACGTTGCGTAATTATTGATTGGTTGCAGTGCTCATTCTTGCGGCGTGGTTAACACACTGTACCACACAAATAAGAGGAGAATTACTACAGTTAGTACTTTTCAAAGTGTTCCAATGCAACTAAACAAAGTCATCTTTCAAAGAAATTAGCGAATCTGGGATATATACCTGAACTGTCGCTGTCAGTGTTGACTTGGTGGTGGTGGTGGTAGTGGTTATGTTTAACGTCCCGTCGACAACGAGGTCATTAGAGACGGAGCGCAAGCTCGGGTTAGGGAAGGATTGGGAAGGAAATCGGCCGTGCCCTTTCAAAGGAACCATCCCGGCATTTGCCTGAAACGATTTAGGGAAATCACGGAAAACCTAAATCAGGATGGCCGGAGACGGGATTGAACCGTCGTCCTCCCGAATGCGAGTCCAGTGTGCTAACCACTGCGCCACCTCGCTCGGTAGCGTTGACTTGACGTCGATTACGACGAGAACAACCTTATCACTGAACTTGTTACCTTCGAGGGCCAAAGACATGGGTCGGTGCTAGCGGTTAACACGCCCAGTGTGTCCATTTCATTCATGAGTGAAAATTGTTGGATAAATGAGGAAATATTTCTGAAATGGCTCAAATTTTTCAAGAAAATGGATTGTCGGTGAAAGAACTTACTTTGAATGCGCACCTGTCACATTCTTCACTATTAGCACTGAACTTTGCCTAGAGAAAGATCGAAATGTTCTCTTTATCACCACACACTACCCATGTGCTACAGTTATAGGACAATTGCATTTTCGAGACCCTCAAACCACATTACATTTAGATGGTAACAAAATGGTAGCAAAGAAATCCGAACACCAAAATGGAGAACATTCATTTCAGTGTGGTGTTGAACAAAGCGTGGACGTCAGCTACGTCAGTCCGCTTAGCTGTAAGTGGATTCTCCTGTACGGGGATCTACCTATTTAAATCAGATGCTATTAAGGATTCGGGGTTTGCTCCTTCTGAAGCTCTAAGAATAAATACGGAAACAACCACAAAAAGTTGTGCAAATATCGTCCATTCGTCAATAACTACCCCAGAAGACTCCACTCGTGTTATTCCTCTTTTCCTACAGACACAACGTGAAAGAAAAACCTCCAGAGCCGTAGAAAAGGCTAGTCGCACAACGTCTCCTGAGAGCACTGCTGTAGTGAGAGCAAGAAGAAGTGTTGCCTACTGATACAGAAAGTAGCAAAACAAAAAGATTGTGCACGTAATGGAGAAAGAAGTGCCGATACCATTAAGAGACCTAATGTTGGCCTGTTCAAGAAGACAGCTAAGAAAATTAAGAGAAAAGTTTTAGACACCGATTAAGGTTAGAGTGTCCATGATCTTTGACCCCTAAATAAATCTGAAGATGAGGGGATGAAATGGAATTGTGGATTCTGCCAGGGGTAATGGTTACATGTTGCAGATGAAGATAAAAGTGTACCGTCTCTGTGTCCATGCGAGAGGTCGTAAGCGATTTTTCTGGACGCTGGAGTGATTTACGAGCATAAAAGCATTTCACAAAGACTACTTTCCAGTAATGTGAATGAGTATTGTAATTATTACAGTCTTATTAGAGATAATGAGTATTAAATAGAAATTAGCACATTTTCAGATAAATTTCCATGTAATTTAATTGTGCATCTACCCGCAATTTACCGCATTTAAATAGCCCCGACCACTATCCTAACAGCCCCACTGAAATGTACTTTTGTCCAAACAGGAGGGTAAATCGATTAAGAGGGCCACATAAATGTTTGGCAATCGTTTACAACCACATTTCATCAACAGAATAGGTATACCCTCAAAAGTAATATTACGTCACTAGAATGGAAATTTAGTTAATAATTTTCCGGAAAAAATTGATGTAAGCTGAAATTATTATCATAGCCCCGCTGTACTCTAAAGGCTCCAGATTCGCGTCGGGTCCGTCACACAGTTTTAAACTGCCAGGAAGTTTCATATGAGTGAACACTCAGTTGCAGAGGAAAAATTCATTCTGGCAGCTTCCGTTGTTTTCATAGTAATTATGGCTGGTAAATTTGCATAGAAACATTCTGAAGTAATGATTTTAATTAAAGTAGGTAAACTGTATTTGTGCTTGAGTAAGATTGCGCACTCCCGCCTGTTTGTGTGTGAGTGTGTGTGTGAGATCAGTTCCGCTAATTATAACACCACCTAAAACTAACTTCTGTCTGCTCTCAAATATTATTACCGAATACCAACGTTTTTGTACCTGGATTGACCTAGTAATATGAAGTTGTATGAAAGCTCTAGCGCTTCCCGAAGTAAACAATTCGCCATTGCAGTGTGAGCTATTGAGGAACAAGAGCACTCTCGCCATTTTGAATCAACCCAGCGTTTCGGATATCTGCGAATTATCTGTTCATAATGAGTTTTTCGGCGCATAAAAAATTGCTGTCCTGTCAGTAAACCATCGGGTTTTGTAACGAAAGGAGGTGGAAGTTAGGCTGGTAGTGCGGGCATTGTCAGCTTTCCTCAAATTATATTGTTTTCTGAAGGCAGCAATGGAACATTCTCCACACTAAGCAGTATTATGAAATGGTAGACCTACTTAATAAAATTATAAAACTCGTAGTAATATTACACTATTGGCCATTAAAATTGCTACACCACGAACATGACGTGCTACAGACGAGAAACTTATACGACAGGAAGAAGATGCAGTGATATGCAAATGATTACCTTTTCAGAGCATACATCAGAGCATTCACACAAGGTTGGTGCCGGTGGCACCAAGTGACTTCTCATACACAACAGCAGTTGACCGGCTTTGCCTGGTGAAACGTTGTTGTGATGCCACGTGTAAGGAGAAGAAATGCGTACCGTCACGTTTCCGACTTTGATAAAGGTCGGATTGTAGCCTATCGCGACTGTAGTTTATCATATCGCGACAATGCTGCTCCCGTTGGTCGAGATCCAATGACTGGTAGCAAAATATGTAATCGGTGGGTTCAGGTGGGTAATACCGAACGCCGTGCTGCATTCAAACGGCCTCGTATCACTAGCAGTCGAGATGACAGGCATCTTATCCGCATGGCTGTAACGGATTGTGGAGCCACGTCTCGATCCCTGAGTCAACAAATGGGGACGTTTGCAAGACAACAACCATCTGCACGAACAGTTCGACGACGTTTGCAGCAGCATGGACTATCAGCTCGGAGACCATGACTGCGGTTACCCTTGAAGCTGCATCACAGACGGAAGCGCCTACGATGGTGTACTCCACGACGAACCTGGGTGCACGAATGGCAAAACGTCATTGTTTTGGATGAATCTAGGTTCTGTTTACAGCATCATGATGATCGCATCCGTGTTTGACGACATCGCTGTGAACGCACATTGGAAGCGAGTATTCGTCATCGCCATACTGGCGTATCACCTGGCGTGATTATATGGGATACCATCGGTGACACGTCTCCGTCACCTCTTGTTCGCATTGATGGCATTTTGAACAGTGGACGTAACGACCCGTAGCTCTACCGTTCATTCAGTCCCTGCGAAACCCTACATTTCAGTAGGAAATGCACGACCGCATGTTGCAGGTCCTGTACGGCCCTTTCTGGATACAGAAAATGTTCCACTGCCGCCGTGGCTAGCACATTCTCAAGATCTCTCACCAACTGAAAACGTCTGGTCAGTGGTGGCCGAGCAACTGGCTCGTCACAATACACCAGTCACTACTCTTGATGAACTGTGGTATCGTGTTGCAGCTGCATGGGCAGCTGTACCTGTAAATGCCATCCAAGCTCTACTTGACTCAATGCCATGGCGTATCAAGGCCGTTATTACGCCTCGCCTGAGCCCGTCAACACAGACATTGCACTATTGGTGACTGGAGACATGTTGCCTGGTCGGATGAGTCCCGTTTCAAAATTTATCCAGCGAATAGACGTGTCGCCATGGGTACTGTTTTCTCAGGATCGATGCACCCAAACTGGGTGAAAATGTAATCACAATTCAGTTCGAGTGTAATACACTCCTGGAAATTGAAATAAGAACACCTTGAATTCATTGTCCCAGGAAGGGGAAACTTTATTGACACATTCCTGGGGTCAGATACATCACATGATCACACTGACAGAACCACAGGCACATAGACACAGGCAACAGAGCATGCACAATGTCGGCACTAGTACAGTGTATATCCACCTTTCGCAGCAATGCAGGCCGCTATTCTCCCATGGAGACGATCGTAGAGATGCTGGATGTAGTCCTCTGGAACGGCTTGCCATGCCATTTCCACCTGGCGCCTCAGTTGGACCATCGTTCGTGCTGGACGTGCAGACCGCGTGAGACGACGCTTCATCCAGTCCCAAACATGCTCAATGGGGGACAAATCCGGAGATCTTGCTGGCCAGGGTAGTTGACTTACACCTTCTAGAGCACGTTGGGTGGCACGGGGTACATGCGGACGTGAATTGTCCCGTTGGAACAGCAAGTTCCCTTGCCCGTCTAGGAATGGTAGAACGATGGGTTCGATGACGGTTTGGATGTACCGTGCACTATTCAGTGACCCCTCGACGATCACCAGAGGTGTACGGCCAGTGTAGGAGATCGCTCCCCACACCATGATGCCGGGTGTTGGTCCTGTGTGCCTCGGTCGTATGCAGTCGTGATTGTGGCGCTCACCTGCACGGCGCCAAACACGCATACGACCATCATTGGCACCAAGGCACAAGCGACTCTCATCGCTGAAGACGACACGTCTCCATTCGTCCCTCCATTCACGCCTGTAGCGACACCACTGGAGGCGGGCTGGACGATATTGGGGCGTGAGCGGAAGACGGACTAACGGTGTGCGGGACCGTAGCCCAGCTTCATGGAGACGGTTGCGAATGGTCCTCGCCGATACCCCAGGAGCAACAGTGTCCCTAATTTGCTGGGAATCCTACGGTCTTGGCGTGCATCCGTGCGTCGCTGCGGTCCGGTCCCAGGTCGACGGGCACGTGCACCTTCCGCCGACCACTGGCGACAACATCGATGTACTGTGGAGACCTCACGCCCCACGTGTTGAGCAATGCGGCGGTACGTCCACCCGGCCTCCCACATGCCCACTATACGCCCACGCTCAAAGTCCGTCAACTGCACATACGGTTCACGTCCACGCTGTCTCGGCATGCTACCACTGTTAAAGACTGCGATGGAGCTCCGTATGCCACGGCAAACTGGCTGACACTGACGGCGGCGGTGCACAAATGCTGCGCAGCTAACGCCATTCGACGGCCAACACCGCGGTTCTTGGTGTGTCCGCTGTGCCGTGCGTGTGATCATTGCTTGTACAGCCCTCTCGCAGAGTCCGGAGCAAGTGTGGTAGGTCTGACACACCGGTGTCAATGTGTTCTTTTTTCCATTTCCAAGAGTGTATATTTGTCCAATGAATACCCGTTTATCATCTGCATTGCCTCTTGGTGTAGCAATTTTAATGGCCATTAGTGTAATATATTGCAGAGTGTCGGGAACGCAAAGGCAGCTTTGGGAGTTTCGAGTAACCCGTTGTGTAATAATCAAGGTCATTGTGGGTTCCTTGGTTTGAAACCTGAGAGTCCGTCATGGGATGGTGATGGTGGTGGTGGAGATGGTGGTGGTGGAAATAGTGGCAGCAGTGGGAGTGAAAACTGCTCATTACTGAAACAGGCCACAGGCTCGCGCGCTCTTCCAGTGTGGCGTCAGACCCCGAACCATGGTGTCATATTGCAAGGACGTGGTCAAGTGTCGACACTGCGGCCCACGGTGACGAGAAGCCGTCCCTTAGTAGCGCTAAGGTCTCGGACGGTCGGCTATACGTCGGCAGTGCTTCCTGAGATGCGGTGGCCTTCTGTTGGTTTTAAGCTGCTGCCGTGGGGGCTGTGTCCCTCGCAGCGTCTGACGTAGCAGGCGTCCGCTGCTCGATATTCAGTGTGTTACAGTAAGGTACGGCCAAACTTTCAGGAAACATTCCTCACGCACAAATAAAGAAAAGATGTTATGTGGACATGTGTCCGGAAACGCTTAATTTCCATGTTCGAGCTCGTTTTAGTTTCGTCAATATGTACTGAACTTCGTCGATTCACCGCCCGTTGGTCCAATGGAAGGGAGGTAATGTTGACGTCGGTGCTTGTGTTGACATACGACTCATTGCTCGACAGTACTAGCATCGAGCACATCAGTACGTAGCATCAACAGTTAAGTGTTCATCACAAACGTGGTTTTGCAGTCAGTACAATGTTTACAAATGCGGATTTGGCAGATGCCCATTTGATGTATGGATTAGCACGGGGCAATAGCCGTGGAGCGGTACGTCTGTATCGAGACAGATTTCCAGAACGAAGGTGTCCCGACAGGAAGACGTTCGAAGCAATTGATAGGCGTCTTAGGGAGCACGGAACATTCCAGCCTATGACTCGCGACTGGGGAAGACCTAGAAAGACGAGGACACCTGCAATGAAGGAGGCAGTTCTTCGCGCAGTTAACGATAACCTTAAATGTCAGCGTCAGAGAAGTTGCTGGTGTACAAGGTAACGTTGACCACGTCACTGTATGGAGTGTGCTACGGGAGAACCAGTTGTTTCCGTACCATGTACAGCGTGTGCAGGCACTATCAGCAGCTGATTGGCCTCCACGGGTACACTTCTGCGAATGGTTCATCCAACAATGTGTCAATCCTCATTTCAGTGCAAATGTTCTGTTTACGGATGAGGCTTCATTCCAACGTGATCAAATTGTAAATTTTGACAATCAACATATGTGGGCTGACGAGAATCCGCACGCAATTGTGCAATCACGTCATCAAAACATATTTTCTGTGAACGTTTGGACAGGCATTGTTGCTGATGTCTTGATTGGGCTCCATGTTCTTCCACCTACGCTCAATGGAGCACGTTATCATGATTTCGTACGCGATACTCTACCTGTGCTGCTAGAACATGTGCCTTTACAAGTACGACACAACATGTGGTTCATGCACGATGCATCTCCTGCACATTTCAGTTGAAGTGTTCGTATTCTTCTCAACAACAGATTCGGTGATCGACGGATTGGTAGAGGCGGACCAATTCCATCGCATCCACGCTCTCCTGACCTCAACCCTCATGACATTCATTTATGGGGGCATTTGAAAGCTCTTGTCTACGCAACCTTACCAAATGTAGAGACTCTTCGTGCTCGTATTGTGGACGGCTGTGATATAATACGCCACTCTCCAGGGCTGCATCAGCGCATCAGGGATTCCATGCGACGGTGGGTGGATGCATGTATCCTCGCTAACGGGGGACATTTTGAACATTTACTGTAACAAAGTGTTTGAAGTCACGCTGGTACGTTCTGTTGCTGTGAGTTTCCATTCCATGGTTAATGTGATTTGAAGAGAAGTAATAAAATGAGCTCTAACATGGAAAGTAAGCGTTTCCGGACACATGTATACGTAACATATTTTCTTTGTTTGTTTGTTAGGAATGTTTCCTGAAAGTTTGGCCGTACCTTTTTGTAACACCCTGTATAGCAGGACATCAGTTACACCGCCAGCGGCGGCGAGAATGATTAATCCAAGCAACCTGTGATGGCCTAATGTTACATTTACACCAAGTATTACCTGAAAAAAATTACAGGAAATTAAACTTTGAATAGAGTTATGAGTTCATGACAGACGAACCAAGATGGCGAACTTGACAAAACAACCCGATAAGCTCTTTTTCTTCAACAAGTAAAAGACTGTAGCCCCGACTGAAAAATGTTAAATAGGTGCATTTTCATATCGACTGCTTTCTTACGCTTCAAATTATATCGATAAAAATGGTTAAAAATCGGTTGCGCTATAATTCGTTATCATTCACATTGCAATACTTGCTATTTGCTGTTAGGATAGCCCGCGTTGAGTCAATAAAGTACTTGTTTCAAACAGTAAAAGCTATTAATTACTCTTCTAGACATATCGACTTTTTGAAAGAATTAGCTCCCGATAACTGACTAGAACTTCTCAGCGGATAGCCCTACAGTAATAGTTGTGGGGTTACTTTCTTTGCAACGAGTCGTGTTAATATACCATTAAATAATTATTACGATTTTGGTCAAAAAGATTTCGGGTTTGTAGCCAGTCGTCGAAAACTTCATTGCACGATGTTTCGGCTGGACAACTGTCAGACATCTTCAGGTGTACCGAACGAGGACTGACGAAGGTGTTCTCCGCTCCAGCTTTATAGTGCGCTGATAGTCTGCCGCGCATGCGTTGCAATTGCGGAAACAGAAGGGCCACACCGCCCAGCGACAGCGCCCTCGCTGGTGGAACTGCAAAACTCAGCTGCCGTCGGTATTGTCGCTGGCCGCAACTATCGAAGTCTTCTGGCGTCTTCGTCTCGAGCAAATTTCGGAGACGACGGGGTTCCATGCGTTATTCAATTGATAACCACTGTCACGGTTCATTAGATTTCCCGCAATGCGTATTTCAACTGATTCTTTGATAATGGAGTCCCAAAAAGTTTTTGCAGTGGCCAAGATCGAAGTTTTGTCGTACTCCATTGAATGTCCGTTAGAAATACAATGTTCCGCAACTGCAGACTTACTGGGTTGCAGTAGGCGAGTGCAACGTTGATGCTCTTTCCTACGCTCTTCCACTGTACGCGTTGTCTGTCCTATATAGTCCAGACCACACTGACACGGTATTTTGTAAATTCCCGCCTTCTGCAGTAACAAATCATCCTTCACCGATCCCAGAAAATCCGACATCTTAGAAGGCGGACGAAAACCCACTTTCACATTAAAACGATTAAGAATCCTTGCTATCTTGAAGGAGATTCACTCCTGGAAATGGAAAAAAGAACACATTGACACCGGTGTGTCAGACCCACCATACTTGCTCCGGACACTGCGAGAGGGCTGTACAAGCAATGATCACACGCACGGCACAGCGGACACACCAGGAACCGCGGTGTTGGCCGTCGAATGGCGCTAGCTGCGCAGCGTTTGTGCACCGCCGCCGTCAGTGTCAGCCAGTTTGCCGTGGCATACGGAGCTCCATCGCAGTCTTTAACACTGGTAGCATGCCGCGACAGCGTGGACGTGAACCGTATGTGCAGTTGACGGACTTTGAGCGAGGGCGTATAGTGGGCATGCGGGAGGCCGGGTGGACGTACCGCCGAATTGCTCAACACGTGGGGCGTGAGGTCTCCACAGTACATCGATGTTGTCGCCAGTGGTCGGCGGAAGGTGCACGTGCCCATCGACCTGGGACCGGACCGCAGCGACGCACGGATGCACGCAAAGACCGTAGGATCCTGCGCAGTGCCGTAGGGGACCGCACCGCCACTTCCCAGCAAATTAGGGACACTGTTGCTGCTGGGGTATCGGCGAGGACCATTCGCAACCGTCTCCATGAAGCTGGGCTACGGTCCCGCACACCGTTAGGCCGTCTTCCGCTCACGCCCCATCATCGTGCAGCCCGCCTCCAGTGGTGTCGCGACAGGCGAGAATGGAGGGACGAATGGAGACTTGTCGTCTTCAGCGCTAAGAGTCGCTTCTGCCTTGGTGCCAATGATGGTCGTATGCGTGTTTGGCACCGTGCAGGTGAGCGCCACAATCAGGACTGCATACGACCGAGGCACACAGGACCAACACCCGGCATCATGGTGTTGGGAGCGATCTCCTACACTGGCCGTACACCTCTGGTGATCGTCGAGGGGACACTGAATAGTGCACGGTACATCCAAACTGTCATCGAACCCATCGTTCTACCATTCCTAGACAGGCAAGGGAACTTGCTGTTCCAACAGGACAATGCACGTCCGCATGTATCCTGTGCCACACAACGTGCTCTAGAAGGTGTAAGTCAACTACCCTGGCCAGCAAGATCTCCGGATCTGTCCCCCATTGAGCATGTTTGGGACTGGATGAAACGTCGTCTCACGCGGTCTGCACGTCCAGCACGAACGCTGGTCCAACTGAGGCCCAGGTGGAAATGGCATGGCAAGCCGTTCCAGAGGACTACATCCAGCATCTCTACGATCGTCTCCATGGGAGAATAGCAGCCTGCATTGCTGCGAAAGGTGGATATACACTGTACTAGTGCTGACATTGTGCATGCTCTGTTGCCTGTGTCTATGTGCCTGTGGTTCTGTCAGTGTGATCATGTGATGTATCTGACCCCAGGAATGTGTCAATAAAGTTTCCCCTTCCTGGGACAATGAATTCACGGTGTTCTTATTTCAATTTCCAGGAGTGTATTTCCGAAGAAAGGAAGAAAAGCTATTGACTTGGTTTGTGCGTCCTCCTCTTTACCCACTTCTCGGTTGCTGGCTCCAGTTGAGAAGGCCCTGTTAATTTGCCGGATCGAATACCCATTGTCCCTGAACACCGTCCTCAAATGTGCCAGTTTCTTAGGCAAATTCTCTGCATCCGACACTGTGTACAAGGGTTTTAAATACACTCATGGTCTGGGACGTAAGATGGCAACTTGAAGAGTGCAAAATACAAATCAGTGTGAGTGGGCTTGCGATTGACAGAATGTCCCACAGTGCCGTCACTCTTCCGTTTAACCAAAACATCCAGGAATGGAAGGCAGCCATCTTTCTCTAGTTCCATAGTAAATTGAATATTCTCGTGGATGGAGTTAAGATGATGAAAAAGCTCCATTAACTTTTCTTCTCCGTGGGGCCACACTATGAAAGTGTCATCGACGTATCTCCAAAAAACAGTTGCTTTACAGATCGCTGATTCAAGTGCTCGCTCCTAAAAATCCTCCATAAAGAGGTTAACCACCAGAGAAGACAGAGGGCTGCCCATGGCGACACCGTCAGACTGGTCAAGATATTCCTGGTTAAACATAAAATAAGCTGAGGAAAGAGTATGTCGGAACAATCAGTAATGTCCGCTTCAAACTGTTGACCAATTAGGATCAAGGAATTCGCAAAAGGTACTTTTGTAAAAAGGGAAACTACATCAAAACTCACTAGAAGATCCGAGCTACTGAAGTGGAGGGCCTCAGTCTGTTAACCAAATCAGCAGAGTTCCGTATATGGTGCGAACATTTGCCAACAAATGGTCTCAACAAAGAAGCTACATGTTTGGCTAAATCGTATGTCGGTGCGTCAATATTACTCACTATAGGCCGTAAAGGCAGACCTTCTTTATGCACTTTAGGAAGATCATACATTCTCGGTGGTACGCTACCATGTGGTCTTAACCGCTAGATAGTCTCTGGGGCTAGCGAGGAAGAGTTCAAAAGTGCACAAGTCTTCCGTTGCACTCGTGCTGTTGGATCTTGATCAATTCTGCGACACATAGTATCACTAAGTAGACTAGACACCTTCTACAACTACAACCCACGAGGTCTTCCTAAAGTGCATAAAGAAGGTCTGTTTCACTTGGTGGCAAGGATGGCATAAATTCGTGTTTACATTGAAGTGTCACAAGCCATGGGATGCCTCCGAACATCGTGTCGGACTTCCTTTTTCTCGCAGTGCAGCTACTCGACGTTGCATGGACTCAAAAAGTCGTTGGAAGCCCTGTGCAGAAATATTGAGCGTTGCTTCCTCTACAGCCGACCATAACTGCAGAAATGTTGCCAGTGCAGGATGTTGTGCTCCAACTGACTTCTCGATTATGTCCCATAACTCTTCACTGGCATTCACGTTGGACGAGCTGAGCGGCCAAATCACTCGCTCGAATTGTTCAGAATGTTCTTTGAAGCAGTCGAGAACAACTGTGGTCCAGTGACATGACGCATTGTCACCCATTGAGTCCGTGAGGGTTGACAGTGGACTCCGAGCTTCAGTTGATCCAGACAACCTAGTCCATTCCAAGTAAACACAGTTCACACCATTATAGAGACCACACCAGCTTGTAGATTGCCTTGTTGACAAATTGTGTCCATGGGTGCGTGGGGTCCGTGCCATACTCGAACCCTACCATAAGCTCTTTCCAATTGAAATCGGTACTCACCTCAATAGTCCACGGTTATCCCGTCCTCTAGGGTCGAACCGATATCGTCACAAGACCAGGAGAGGCTCTGCAGGAGATGCCGTACTGTTCGAAAAATCACTCCGAATTTCGCAGCACTATCGTAACGGATATGTTCGTCGCATGTCCTACATTAATTTCTGCATGTATTTCATGCAGTTTTGCTTGTCTATTAGCACTGACACCTCTAGGCAAGCGTTGCGGCTCTCGTTCGCTACGAGCAGGCTGTCGGCAACTGCGTTGTATATCGTGAGAGGTAATGCCCGAAAATTCGTATTGCCGGCACCCTGCTGACAGTACAGATATAGAACCAATTACCATTCCGTGTTCACAGTCTGTTAATTCCCGTCGTGCGGCCATATTAACGTCGGATACGTTTTTACGTGACTCACCAGACTACGAATAACAGCTCCAAAGACCCTTTTTTACCTTGCGTACAAGATACTACCGCTATGTGCATATCGCTACCCCATGACTTACGTCACCTTAGTGTATTTTTGACAACCGTGAAGGAAATGCAGTTCATTCCGATCACTCTCTACGCCTTTCATTTTTTGTTCGTTTTGCAATTCTTTCATCATAACATCTAGTATTGATTTAAGTGTCAGGAAGTCGTTTCTGAAAGTATTTGTATGGAGTGTAGCCATGTATGAACGTGAAACATGGACGATAAATAGTTTAGACAAGAAGAGAATAGAAGCTTTCGAAATGTGGGGCTACAGATCACATAACTAATGAGGAGGTGTTGAACAGGATTGGGGAGAAGTTTGTGGCACAACTTGACTAGAAGAAGGGATCAGTTGGTAGGCATCAAGGGATCACCAGTTTGGTACTGGAGGGCAGTGTGGAGGGTAAAAATCGTAGAGGGAGACCAAGAGATGAATACACTAAGCAGATTCAGAAGGATGTAGGCTGCAGTAGGCACTGGGAGATGAAGAAGCTTGCACAGGATAGAGTAGCATGGAGAGCTGCATCAAACCAGTCTCAGGATTGAAGACCGTAACAACTACAACAACAACAACATTACGATTGCAGACAATTTTCTATAGCAATATTACGCTGGACAGTGCAAGAGGACGAGCGTAGGATATTTTTCGTTTTTTGTGAACCGAATTTATCAATATCGCTGGAGTGGAAATGTTGGCTTCCCATTTCCCTCGTTGATCGTTGTTGTAGGGAGCATGCGGTACCAGTTTGAATACTATGTAGTGGCCAAAGTTGGCCCGCTTCCTAGTATCACAAGTAATGGTACCAACAATAAAAACTTATCTTCTCCCTCCCTTTCAAAGCTGCAAAGTAGCCTTCCTGACAAAACTCTGGCCTTCTTCTGACGAATAAAGAGACATTTTCCTGTGTGAGCGGCTAGCCAGAACGGCATCGTGTTTCGCGGTAATCCGATGGCCGCTGATTAGTCGGAATAAGGCTCCGCCAATTCTCGCGACTAAACACTCCCAGCCATCCTTTAGAGACGTGGAACCTCGGTCATTTCCTTCCTGTCTCTGCTCCCTGCTGGCGACCTGAGGTCGCGCGATGCTGATATCAGTAAACATGGGTGTACTCAGTGAATGCCCACTTAGTTAGTTATAATGCACTTAGAGAACTAGAGATTCGTTAGTGAAAGAGCACTCTTTTCTTTTCTTTTCTCAAAAATTTTGTTTCGTAAGTTCGATGATACGTGAGTAATGTTGGGCATTGCGTCAGACCTTCGTCCGTTATTAGCGCGAGGTCAGCTATGCGCCACATCAGGGTAAAGATTCTGGTCCTCAGAGCTGCTCTATCGCCCTCAGAATCTCTTCTTTGGTCTCCTTCTTGTCATCCGCGTTTGTACTTAAGTTTCTACATTGTAACTTCTCCAAATGGACTCATGGTCCTTTGTGCAGGAACACGCGACCACATGGCGAGCGGTCGGTCTTGCGTACTGCTAATACCGTAGCCTAGTAGTGGTTTTATTTTCTTTCCTTAAACGAGTGTTGCTATTATGGATATTCACGTGGGTTTTTGGTGGGGAGGCCATTTTGTCTCTTTCTTATTCTGGTATTTATCCCTTATACTGTTTAGTCTACGGTGAAGGCAGTTCCACGCTGTTGAAAAATTTTTAGCGTAATATTTTAGTCTCAACGATCAGAACCCTTATTCCTCTTCCCGCCACTCCTCTTTCCCCGCCATTGTGGAGAGCGCAGACTGCTGAATCAATCCTTCCTTGCTCTCACCACATTATGTTCAATAGTATCTGTCTGAGCGGAAATAACGACTTTAATTTCCTTGTATTTGTTCAAGTTCTCATTTACGCCCTTTTTATAATAAGGATGTCATACTAATGCCTATCTGCATTCATCAATTCAATAAAATTCCCCTCCCCTATTAGAGCAGCTTACAACTACCGTTAACCCTTATGATTACTGATTTAACTAATCAATAAATGCGTTGCTTAGTCGGTCTCCGAAAGGTCGTGCGGATCTGGCACTTTTCTTTGTTCAGGCCGAATTTGTTCTAGCAAACCCGTTGCGACCATTGCACTTACGAAACTGGTGATAACTAAGTCAAATTCTTCCCTTTCGAATAAGTGAACTGTGATAGCTCACTGAGAGTCATGAACAAAATGCCACTTAAAGTGATGAAAGCTGGTTGCCATATCCTGAAAAGACGATGGAAGGTTTGAACTAAAAACTATCGCCTATTCACTAAATTTGTTTATTCTGGAATCTATCCCCAGTTCCTGTAGAAAAGTATTAAAAAGTATTAAAACAAACAAGCATCGCATTTAAAGATTTCGACAGATGTAACTCTCATTTACTGGACTTCGAAAACTAATGTTACTAATTGTGCCCCGGCCGGGGTGGCCGAGCGGTTCTAGGCGCTACAGTCTGGAGCCGCGTGACCGCTACGGTCGCAGGTTCGAATCCTGCCTTGGGCATGGATGTGTGTGATGTCCTTAGGTTAGTTATGTTTAAGTAGTTCCAAGTTCTAGGGGACTGATGACCTCGGAAGTTAAGTACCGTAGTGCTCAGAGCCATTTTTTAAACTAATTGTGCTCATGAGCATGAGGCTCTAACTCACGATGAACACGTTCAGTAACAAAATATTTTTGACTACCAGACGATGATAATTAAAGGGCTTATTTCAATAGTGGTACAAGTCCATATTCTTCATTTTAAGATACAGAGTCGTAAAGTTAAATGAGCGCTGAAAAATCTGCAGTTGAGATACCTAAAATATTCAAGCATATGGCTTCTTGCAAGAGATGAGCCTTTCTTCCTTTTTGTTTGGATCATTAATGTCATAAGCACTATAATCAGAAAAGTGGAGGTAATGGACTTGTGCACTTTTGAAATAACCCCTTCAATTTATATCTGTCGAAATGGTAGCCAAAGTAAATACGAATTTATGCGATCTTGGCTACTGAAAGTTCTTTACCACGTATGGATTCGAAAAACAGACACATAGGCAGCAAAATAATTAACAAGTTGCTCTATTAGAAAATCGCTTTTTTCTACAGAATGAGCCGGAGTATGTTGCTCCTTACTAGTCAATATCGGAATTTCATTTCAGTACAAAAGAAAGAGATCGTAGTACTGCACACATAAAATATTAATATGAGAGAATCGAACTTACTTCTTGCTAGCTTTGTGTGTAAAGGTCTCCAGCCTCTATTAAATAAAACATGGCCCGCAGTAGGTTGACACGTAAACGAGCCTTATTTAATCTCGTGTCTAGCTAATGTTGACTGTAAGTCGTTTTTAAGCACTTTTGTAACGTTACTAATTGTAATTGTCAGATTCTTTAGCCTTACACGAACGGAACCAGACGTATTACATCCCCACATTAGCAATATTCACGTAAAAGACGCTACAACCACATGTGTCACATATCAGTAAATGTACCTGGAAGTAACACAGTTGTGAAGCTGACCATTAGACCTAGAAGAAGGCCACTGTAACCGTGGCTCATAGTTCGGTTTATTTTTTACTTTGTGACGCTGTACCATGCCCAGAAAACTTTTATGTCAACTGACTTCTGATGCGGAAGCCTACCCAATTATAGAAGGGACTTTTACTTTACAGCGTACTGGAGACCATGATTTCTTTCTGAATGAGAGGTGCTTCCAGTTTGTAGTATCATCACGGATGGAGATAAAAGCCATCGATATTCTAGTCCATGTCGACACATGAGTGAAACTTTTCGCGAAAGAACTAAGTTCCGTTTCCAGTAAAGTAAAATTAGTGAAACATTCAGATTGTTCAAAACATGCAGATTGTAACTTAATTAAAATTACATACACTCGAGAAGGAATATCGTACCGCCAACTGATCCCAATGAGGCATTGTCGTACCTGTAGCGGAGTGAAGGACAAACTGGAGTAGGTCGCAGAATTGAGTGGAGCCTGAGGTACTGAGAGAGCCAACCCAGTTGTTCCTTCTACCGCTGACTTCTCCCACTCGCTGTCTGAAAGTCTAATGCAGCCACCGGCGGAGATCTTCATGAATTAAAAAGAGATGCGATTTCTTCTCCCGTCAGAATGCAAATTGAGAAGTCGAAGTACTCCGGCTGGCGAGAGAGAGACTCCGAAGTGTAATTTCCATTTTGGCTTCCGGGTGTTCCGAATATTTACGCCGCCGCTTCTGATGAGTCGCAAAATGGAAACAAATGAATGGCAGTGGGCGAAAATGAAATGCGGAAGTTCCATGGTGGCAGCGACGACGAATTCGTATTCCGAAACGTCGTTCGTGGATCCTCAGCGAAAATCAATGTCCTCAGGGAATGACAACTGATGGCCATTTCTGAGCGAGCGGCGTAGAAACATTCACACTCTACGGACTTTACAGCACCCTCATTGGCATTGTAGTGAGAAGGAAGTGCTTCTCTGGTCGGTATCACTAACCTAGTGTCTTGCTGCTGCGGTAAGTCTCTCGTAGCACAGACAGGACATCACACACATCCGTGCCCGAGGCAGGATTCGAACGTGCGACCGTAGCAGCAGCGCGGTTCCGGACTGAAGCGCCTAGAACCGCTCGGCCACACCGGCCGACTGTTATTAATACGATCCTATCAGTAGTTCGGAAATTTACATGAAGATTCAGCAGTTTGTCGAGACAGCCGTAATTCTAGGTATTGTGAGGCGCGGTGTAACAATGTCCTCAAGAAGGCCTTTTTCGATAGCTTCACATTATTGTGTGAACGTTCTAAGCGTTTTACTCAAGAGGGTGGTGGGGGCGGGGGGATGGGGGGAAAGTACGCAGAAGGCCTGAATCACTAAAAGCAGCATCTTAATTTTCCTCTATTTTTCTTTAATCCAGTCTCTATTCTTTTAGGACTAACAAGCTACATGGCTACATTAACTCCCTGTGACTTTCTGTTCCTCAGAATGTACCGCAAACAACTTCAGTGGTAAATAATCGCTTATTGTCTTGCTTTAAGAGAGTGGAAGTCAGGCAGCAGCATCCAGCTGAGACACAAGCGACAACAGGGTAGTAACCGATTTTGAGACCTTTTACAAGTTCCTAACCCATTCTCAATTGTATAATTTCATCTGTGTGCTTTGGTAGTTCAGTTTCCTGAGTTTCTACGAGTTAATTCCATATGTAATGGACTCAGTTCTTTCGTTTTCGTTTGTGTCGGAACGTAAACCGATTTATTGACCTATTAACGGTTCCTAACTGTGGTTTGGTAGTTCACTTTTTGAATCTCTGCATATCAATCTAATTTTCTCGACACAGTTCATCCGTTTTCGACAGTGTCTACAGTAGAGCTCCATAACGTGTGTTGCCAGTCCTTTGTTTTCCTCCCTAGTCTTTAGTGTGGATAGGGACTGTGATTACTGTGTGCATATGAGGCCCAGTTGGTGACACTTCATTCTCAGCTCCAGGCTGTGGTGACTTGGGTTACACAGCTTGAAGCTGCAATGGATGGGCAGCCGATAGGCCTTTCACCACTCGCCTGTGGTCGAGTAGGAGATCACCTCGATGCGTAGTGGGCGGTGAAAGACTTTCCAGTGGGCCGCAAGTAAACCCTCCCTGGCCAGTCTGACCAACAGGTTCCAGGTGCTGTCTACGGCTGACACTGTCCATCAGCCTGTCCTGCTTCAGATGGAACCTTGTAACCTGCAAGATTTGGGGAATCACAGCGTTTGGGATTACTGGTAGTTGGGCGCGTTACGAGGCACCTTAGGGACATGGCTGCCAATGCGTGGAAGAAAGCCAATATGCGCACTATGTGCGTACCAAGTGGAGTCATTCCAGACGTGGAAGGAGTCTTTCCTTGTGCCATGAAGAGCACAGTGTGCTGCCAAATGCAAGTGGTGGCTCACTTCAGTACGAAAGATGTGTGTGCTTTCGATAGGACAGGATTCTGTCGGGTTTCGAGCGGCTATCAGAAGTGGTAATGGCCTCCAGTCTTGCTCGCGAAATGAAAGCAGAGCTCACCCCTTGTAGCCTAGTCGGCAGGATCGATTGCCGACCTCTGCTAGGGAGCCGAGTGGAGGCTCAGACGGTTCTGAGACCTTGTACGCTGCAGATTTCGCTACTTGCGCCATAGGTTGGTTGCCTTTATGGTTCCGCTAAATAGATTAGGAGTCCACTGCACACAGGAGACGATTGCTACAAGGGTAGCAGGGGCTGCGTGGCGTGGAAAGGGTGGTTTTTTTTAGATTAGAAACGGAAACGCCAAAAGGATTTCAAAGCATGCAGGTCGAACACAGGAAGAATGTATATCCAGGAACCATCGGAACAACAGTTGTAAATTGTCTTAGGTGCGCTGAGAAATTATCAGAACTCCAAGCGTTAATAGAAAGCATTGATGCTCAAATCGTTAAAGCCACTGAAATTTGGCTAAAGCCAGAGATAAGTTCAGCGAAAGTTTTGCTAAGTACCTAGAACGGACAGGTATAACACAGTTGGCGGTGACGTGTTTGTTGCTGTCAGAAGTAGTTTATCTACTAGCGAAATTAATGTGGATAGCTCCTGTGAGTTAGTGTGGTGGAAGTCTTTCTTGGATACCGGAATAAAATAAGAATTAGATCCTTTTACCGACCTACCAACACAGATGATACAATTGTGGAAAGATTAAAAAAAAGTCTAATTTCAAACAGGTACAAGAATCATACAAATATAGTGGTTGGTAATTTCAATTGCCCTCGATATATTGGAAGAAAATACATGTTTAAATCCGGGGATACGCATAAAATACCAATGGAAATTGTGCTAAACGATTTCTATGAAAATTATTTTCTGCGTTTCGTTCATGAGCCCACTCGAATAATAAACGGTTGCAAAAACACACCTGACCTCTTAGCAGTAAATAATCCTGAGGTAATAACAAGTTTTCATAACTGAGACAGGGTTTAGTGAAGACAGGGTTTTCGTAGCGAGACTGAATACAGTAACTTCAAAATCCTCAAATAATAGACAAAAAAAAAGATAAAAATTCACTTGACGCCTTTCTGGGACACAATTTCCACATTTTTCAAATTAACAATGTAAGTGCAGAACAGAGGTTCCTTGAATTCAAAGAATTAGTAGCGACAGAAGTTGAAAGATTTGTACGAAATAAAATACCAAACGACGGAGCTGATCCCCATTGGTACAAAAAGCGAGTGACAACACAGTCGCAAAAACAACGAAAATGGCATGCCAAATTTTAAAAAACGCAAAATATTCTAGATTGACGATTTTTTGCAGGAGTTCGAAATTTAGCGTGGACTTCAATGCGAGACGTTTATAACAGTTCCCATAACGAAATTTTGTCTCGAAACCTGGCAGAAAGTCCCAAGAGATTCTGATCGTACCTGAAGTACGCCAGCGTCAAGACACGATCAGGGCCTTCTCTACACGATAGCAACCGAAACAGTATCGACGACTGTGCTGCTAAAGTAGAGGTACTAAGCAGAACCTTCCGAAACTCCTTCACCAAAGAAGACCAAGTAAATATTCCAGAATTCGAATCACGAACAGCTGCTGACATGAGTATCTTAGAAGTAGGTATTCTCGGAGTAATGAAGCAACTTAGTTCACTTAATAAAAGCAAGCGTTACAAACTGTGTACGAACTAGGTTCCTTTCTGAGTATGGTGATGCAATAGCTCGGTACCTAACAATGACATACAATGGCCCGATCGGCGAAAGATCCGTACCCACAAACAGAAAAATTGCACAGGTCACACCGACAGTCAAGAAGAATTTAGGAACATATATTGTGTTCGAACATTATGAATTATCTCGAAGAGATTTTGGAAACATTGTTCTTGCGGAACACAACTAGCTCTTTATTCACACGAAGTGATGAGTGCTGTTTACAGTAGATTTGCAGAAGGCTTTTGACACTGTACCTCACAATCGGCATGTAGTTATACTGCGTTCTTACGGAAAAGTAGTTATGTAACAGGATTCGTTATTCCCTGTAAGAGAGGTCACAGATCGTAGTAACTGATGGAAAGACTTCGAGTAAGACAGAAGTGATTTCCAGTGTTCTCCAAGGAAGTGTTATAGGCCCTCTGCTCTTCCTTACATATGTAAACGATTTAGGAGACAATCTGAGCAGCCGTACTAGGTTGTTTGCAGATGATGCCGTGATTTAACGTCTAGTAAAGTCATCAGAAGATAAAAAAATTTGCTAAAAAATTTAAGAAAGATGTCTATATTGGGTGAAAACGGGCAATTGCCCCTAAATAATGAAAAGTTTGAGGACATTCAAGTGAGTACTAAACGAAATCCTTAAAGTTAGTCAAATCTAAAGGCCTGAAGTACAACTAAATACCTACTAATTACTATTACGTACAACTTAAACTGGAAAGAGCACACAGACAAAGTTGTGGGGAAGGAGAACCGAGGACTAGATTTTATTGTCAGAACACTTACAAGATGCAACAATTCTACTGAAGACACTGGCTGCACAACGCTTGTCCACCCTCTTTTGGAGTTCCGCTGCGCAGTGTGGCATCCTTACCAGATAAGAATAACGGAGTACATCGAGAAAGTTCAAAGAAGCGCAGCACGTTTTGTATTATCAAGAAATAGGGGAGGGAGCGTCACTGCAGGATACAAAATTTTGGGATGGATATCGTTTAAACAATTGCGTTTTTTGTTGAGGTGAAATCTTCTCACGAAATTTAATAGCCAATTTTCTCCTCCGAATGCGAAAATATGTTCTTGACGCTGAGCTTCATAGGGAGAAACCATCATCATAATAAAATAAGGGAAATCAGAGCTCTCACAGAAAGACAGCGAAACCTTCCCGTCTCCTCTATATCTCTTTTGTTAATGATAACCTTCCCTTTTACAATAACCTATATAACCTTCCCTTAGGATTTCTATCTCTTGCTTAATAATAACAAATGAAATCATCCCTTTGAAATTTATTCTCTTTCTCAATCTTTGCATACCAATTTAATTGCTGCTTTTTAAAAATGATTAACGGATTATTTCGACTAAACATAGAATGTGTCGTCGTCGTGTGGCCCTCACTTGTTATCTGCAATAACCAAAAACTGCTCCTTACCTTCTTTACTGTTACTGGATATCCATCCGACTGCTACATCGAACTGCGACATGAATATACTTACCCTGATTTACTATTCTCTATTAACTGCTGGTGGGCTGTCATAATAAGTGGCTGTATTTATTACCAAAGCTGACGTTATTCTTTATTAGCAAAGCTGGCGTTATTCTTGTATTAATTTGACTGAAGTTACGTAATTCATAGTTACACTTTTTCTTGACAACAATAAAATTTTGCAAAATTTACGTTGATAGTTTTTGGGGTGGATTATAATTAGAAATGCAATATTGCTGACAAAAGTTAATTATATTCTGAATTAAACGATTTTACAATCGTTCAAAAGGGACTTACTTTTTACAATGATCTTACAACTAGCAATGCGCTAACATACCTTCAGTAGTCTTGAGTTTCGCAAAGAAAGTAATTACATAATATTAGTTCTCTTATAATAGTAAGCTGATGTCTCTGTACACCCGTTTATAATCTCTTGTAAATCATAGCTGGTGGCTGGCAGGCACACTGCTCCTCTCAACTTCTCGCTTCAGACCTGCTACCGACTCGCTTCACATGTCTCTTACTACTGACTTCCTACAAACACTGAAGTGCGGTCTCTACAGCCAACAATGCTTTCTGGTGAAGACAATTCCGGCTACCATTACAAAATGTATCAATGCACGGTCTTTCCCGCTCTTTTCTTGAAATGTATCCATACGCCGTCTCTCCCGCGCTTTCAAAAATTATATCAGTCTGCGGTCTCTCTTGTCAACAACACTTTGGTGCAGACATTCCCTGCTACCACAATTATTTCCAACATGACAAATATTATTTATTCCTAGTTAATCCTATTAATAAAATATAAACATCTTTCATAAATTGTGGTTTGACAATAGACAATAGAAATATACACGTCTTACAACCGAGGTTTTCGGTTTTCGAGATTGGAATAGTGGAGAATTATTGTGAAGGTGGTTCGATGAATTTCCTTGCAGGTACTAAAATGTGATCTGCAGCATCCAAGTAGATGTAGATGCGGGTGGTAGATTTGTAAACGGCATTTCATGTATATGCAATAAAACTGCATGAGGCGTGAACGTGAAAAGTGAAATTATTGGAACGAATATTCCTAAATTCCCCAGTGCCTGCGTAAATTCCGGAACAAGAGAAAACATACCAGTATTTTCCAAAGAAGAACCCTTACAAATGATGTGCAGTCAGGAAGTATTCAGCACCCTAGGCACCGAGTCTCGCAATTAGAAGGCAAAAGGTTAACAAAAAGCAGAAGGGGTTTGGGTGTCCTTACGAAGAAACGGTATAAACTGTGACTGCTTTTCGCCTCAGATGCAAACCCTAGATGAGTCGGAGCAAGTTGAATACCGTAAAATGTGCCATCAGTTTCGCACCGCAGCAGATGTACCGTGCACATAAGCGCTAGCAAGTACCCATAGTGGCCGTACCGTACACATAAGCACAAGTAATTAGTGATGGGTCCTGCCGACCGGTTGTAAGAGTTGAGTACCCAGTCGATATTTTCTTCGTTCAATAGGTTATTCAGTTGAACGGAACATCCTAACTGAACTGTGAGTCCACGTCTGCTATATGAATGTTTCCACTCGCTCTAACTTTTTGACTGTTGGGTTGGATTGTTTGGGGCAGGAGACCAAACAGCGAGGTCATCGGTCTCGTCAGATTAGGGAAGGATGGGGAAGGAAGTCGGCCGTGTCCTTTCAAAGGAACCATCGCGGCATTTGCCTGGAGCGATATAGGGAAATCACGGACAACCTAAATCAGGACGGCCGGACACGGGATTGAACCGAGGTCTTCCCGAATGCGAGTCCAGTGTGCCAACCACTGCACCACCTCGCTCGGTGCCTTGACTGTTCCCACTTGTGACACAACCGACTAGCATAAGCCTCTGACAGTTACGTCAGTTATGTGAGTGTTTTCACTCAGTCTCTAGCTTTTAATCATTTTTCAGTCTTTGAGTTATGTGTGAACTGTGACTATTGTTGGCAATTTTTTTTTTTTACACAAGTAGCGTATTTCATGGAGAGGTGATTAAATAGTATATTTCTAGCAACGAAATACTTTTAAAATATTTGATTTATTTACATAAATATGAATTTTCGTGCTACTGGCATTAAATTATGATGGTTTTAAATGGTCACAAATTGGTGTTACATTACCAGTTTATGTGTAAGTAAATGAACAGTTACTTCAGAGACGATAAAGTTTTTGGCAAGATCGCCAATAATAACTTTTATTCTCGATCACCAGTTTCGGTAACCAATGTTACCATCTTCAGATGCCGACCGGTGTGGCCACGCGGTTCTAGGCGCTTCAGTCTGGAACCGCGGGACCGCTACGGTCGCAGGTTCGAATCCCGCCTCGGGCATGGATATGTGTGATGTCCTTAGGCTAGTTAGGTTTAACTAGTTGTAAATTCTAGGGGACTGATGATCACAGATGTTAAGTCCCATAGTACTCAGAGCCATTTGAACCATCTTCAGATGTCGACAGACAGGTTACTGCACTGCACGTTGATTAGATCTGTAGACAAAAAAAAAAAGTCATGATTCCGCGATGTGAATGTAAAAATGACTCGTTCCTCATTATTCGATTTATTGTGCAAAATGGTGCACGAAACATGAAAATAACTAATTCATTATTAGTAAATCTGCTGTTCGTACACATGAACGACAAACAGAACAGAACGCTATTTATTGGCACTCAATAAACAGCAAAAATACCCAAACGGCAGTAACACTGACGACGTGCGATAACAGAGTGCAGTCAGCAGTAATGATTTACCATTACCGAAACGAGGGAAGGTTTCCTTTCAGATCTGAATGAATCCGACGGAGTACACTGTTAGTTGCTCGCACAGACTGGTTTCACTCAAAAGAAAGAATGAAGAGCCCAACCGTAAAGTAATACCACAACTGGTTGAATTCGACCTGTTTGATTCGAAAGAATGAATTAATAATTAGCCCTGTGAGTCCTAACAACATGAAAAAAATATATGATTTTATCAATATACCATCATTGACAGTGAACCAAAGTATGTATGAGTGGGTTCAGAATGAAACCACTGGGGCAATACGTACTTTATTAAATGTAAGGCCTACTTTCGGTAGTTGTTCAACACTACAATTTCTTTTAGGCTGTATGAGTTTTTGGAAGTTCCGAAATATGGGACTGTGTCTAGGGAAAATGCGAAGTTGCTTTCAAATACATCACATCAAATGATTGGTGGTAACAGTGCGTCACAATGATTCCAAGCTGAAACCACCTCCTTAAAATAATTGCTTTTTTACTTTTATCCAGTTATTTCTTTTATTCCTTGCTTACTACGATAATAAAGATTAACTTTGTAAAAAAATATTAAAATTATTTTCCAAAGTAAAATCACCACCTCAAAAAAATTCTGATTGTTTACTTTTTGACAGTTTCTTCTTGTATTCTTTGCTTACTATGGTAAAAAGATAATTTTATTAAAAAATTTGAAATAGATTTCTTCTCATGTTGTTTGGACTCAGAGGGCTAATTATTAATTCATTATTTCGTCAAAGTGGCAACGGCCTTGCCGCAGTGGATACACCGGTTCCCGTGAGATCACCGGAGTTAAGCGCTGTTGGGCGTGGCCCGCATTTGGATGGGTGACCATCCAGCCGCCATGCGCTGTTGCCATTTTTCGGGGTGCACTCAGCCTCATGATGCTAATTGAGGAGCTACACGACCGAATAGTAGCGACTTCGGTCAGAGAAAACCATCATGACGACCGGGAGATCGGTGTGCTGACCACATGCCCCTCCTACCCGCATCTTCAACTGAGGATGACACGGCAGTCGGATGGTCCCGATGGGCTACTTGTGGCCTGAAGGCTGAGTGCTGTGATTTCGTCAAACCGGTCTTTTGAACAACCGAATGAAAAGAACCGATTGAACAATATACTGTATATTACTCTGAACGCAGTATGTGACTGCTACAATGCACTATCACTATACCACCAGATGTCTCTGTTTTGCTGTGTAATGAGTGGTTTCATACGAAAGTGACTGGTAACTAAGAAACAAATTAATAAAATGGTGATTTGAGGCAAAAACCACTGGTGACCAAAGGGTTCTGATATGTAAAATTTCAGCAGAAGAAGTTGACCGTTTTTCAGCAATGGACTGAAAGGAGTGTTTTCGTTCGGTTGTTTTCCCTCACTGCTAGGGTAGTGTGATAACCGGCAATATTTGTCTGAACTGCACGACACGTGATATACGGCAGTCGGAGAGCAACACGTAGTCCATAAGCTCGCAGTGTGAAGAAGGGGAATGCCCGTACCCGACGACAAGGGCACGTTTCTCTCGGGAAGTTACGTTGTACAACAGCCACGACGGAGTCCTTCGCGCGACAAGAAATGCCGCGGTGCCTCGGTGCATCTCTCTCCCTCCCTCCGTCTCTCTCACTGGAGTTCCCAGGCGCGTCGCTTGTCGCGACATGTTTACGACGTCTGGCGCAATAACGAGGTGTTACGGGCCGGTGTGTGGGGGAGGGTGATTTAGTCGGCACTCTGGCGGCGGCCCCCTGTGGCTCCGTCTGGGGTCGCCGCGGGGTGGCGGAATGACATACACACACACACACACACGCGCGCACACACACGCACGCACACACACACGCACACGCACACACACACACACACACACACACACACACACACACACACACACATACGCGCGAGAGTCTGGAGGGAAGAGGCGACGAGATTAAAATGAAGTGCGGCAGGTAAAAGTTTTCTGTAACATCCACGGTGCCCTGCCGCGCACGAAACAAAAATTCGGAAGAGGCCAGTGAGAGAGAGAGAGAGAGAGAGAGAGAGAGAGAGAGAGAGAGGGAGGGAGAGGGAGGGAGGGAGAGTGGGGGAGGGTTTTTTGTGATCAGGGCAGGCGGCGCGGTCGCTGCTGGTGACAGCTCGTTAGCAACTTGTTAATTAAAACAGGGGGAGCGGCGGGCGGGCTGCTTCCGTAGCGACGGCCAGCGCTGCCGTGGTCACTTCCCGGATCGGGCGTTAACTCCCCTATCACCAGCCGCAGACATCTCACTTATTTGTGTCGCTTACACAGGCAGAGGCGAGCAGACGAGTCTTCCAATAAAAAAGGAATTTCATTGGCGAATCATCAGTACCATGTGACAGTTGTAGATTTATTAAAATCTGACGCACAGTATCAGCGTTCAAGAGTAATATTTTTTTAACAATTTGCTATGTCATGGCAGTAGAAAATGTTAATAATTTTAATTACTTGTTGCGCATTCCTAACGTATCGACAACACACCGACCAGCGCAGAGCTGCGAAACGGCATGGAGAAGGCGCCGACCCGCGCGCCAATGCAAACAGCTGGTGTCGCCACACCTTCAGGAGGAAAGCGTTAAAGCACCCCCTGTCAACGCTGCCTTAACCAGCCGTCCATAGCTGGTCAACCACAGTTGAGACGCAGGCTTAGCATCAGTAGCGAGTGGTAGTCTGCTTTCGGCTGCGGTGGGGCGAGGACGTCCGCTGCGCCCCGCCGTGCGCGACCGTGAGCGCTTGCTTGTGTTTACTTTATCGCGGCGCGAGTTGTATTAGTTCCAAGTTCAGTGAGACTATGGCACACACATGGCGACACGATACGATCAAAATTACTTTCCAACCAGATCACGCGCGTCCTCGAGCCTATGAAATAGAACAGTTCATACGCGACGATCTACGTTTAGATCCGGCGACTGTCGTCGGAATACATTTTTCTATAACGGCGAGCGTGGTTTATGTTAAAATGACCAGTGCAGAGGTTTGCGCGACAGTGGTGTCTAAATACTCGAACTCTCTCAGATTCAAACATTCTGACGGGCATATCGGTGCAGTGACAGTGGATCATGCAGGCATGGGCCTAAGGACTGTGAGGGTTTTTGAGCTCCCCTTCGAGGTCCCAGAGGAAGTTGTCAAGGACGCCTTCCGACCATACGGCAATGTTATCAACTACGTTGCAGAAAAGTGGCAAACTTTCTCGACGTATAAGGTCTACAATGGTGTGCGCCAAATTAAAATTGAGCTCAAGAAACATGTGCCGTCCTATTTGAACATCGGCGGCTGTCGTGCAATCATCATGTACGACGGTCAGCCGCGTACCAGTTCCGGATGTGGGCAGGAAGGCCATGTTCGATCGAGCTGCTTACAACGTAGAATTACGCAGATACCAGTGGGAGACTCCACGACAATACTGCCCCTCACGTACGCTCAGACGACGATGCGCACCATAGTTGAGGACGAAACGGGCGATCAGACACACCCATCGACGCCAGAAGTACCAAGAGAGGAAGAGGATAGACCCCCGATGCCAACCCACATGTCGCCCCCTCCACAGCAACAACAGCAGCAGCAGTCCCACGGACTCCAGACGCAACGTAACATCCAGAACGCAATGGATGTGGACGCGAACATTGTCCCCACCGCGGCTTTCCTAGCGGAAAATGATACGACGCTGGATTGCCTCCCACATTCGGATACTGATGTCCACGTTCGAAAGCAACGTTCGCCTCGACGACGGAAGCGACGTCGGCGGACCGCTTCTGACGATTGCCTCCTACACACGGCCGGTCAAGAAGGTGACATCTCCTCAGACGGCATGGATGCTGCGCCTGCTGAGGATCTAAGTGGTGTAGACGGTTCACTTGCCCATACCACGAGTGCCAAGTTACTTCTTGCACCACGGATTCAGCAGATCGCGTCGGTGGATGGCGCTCCGTCTACCTCTACCAAAGACGACGTACGTGCGGGAGATCTAGGTGCCGATCAGCTACACAGCATCGTGTTGCAACCACTGTGGTCGGACGATGTAGAGGAACTTCCTAAAGAGGGCACGACAGGGGAGGGGGTGGCATTGGAGATCACCTATCGTAAAAGACGCATAATTTGTAACGGGTTTGGTGGGTCCGGCATCTCTTGCGGTTAGCTTTGATTGCCATGGCGTCTACCCTAGGTGAAGAGGCTAGGCAGCACACCTTTCGCCTTGCCACAATCAATATCAACGCGATAAGGGCACCGCACAAACTGACAATGCTACAACGCATGCTTGATGCGGCGGCCGTCGACGTGGCCCTCTTACAGGAAGTATGTGTCGCTAGTTTCCCTGACTTCTACGGATATACCGCCCACATCTCCCACGCCTCTTATACCGACTGTGGTGTGGCTGTTCTGCTACGGGACAGTTTGGCGGCTACGGACGTACTGTACTTACCGAGTGCAAGAGCCATGGCAGTAACTGTTAACGGTGTACGACTCATCAATGTCTATGCCCCTTCAGGATCAGGGAGACGGAGAGATCGGGCCCGCTTTTTTTCGGAAGATATCACGCGTCTATTCATGGGCCGCATAGACGATATGGTGATCGGAGGAGATTTTAACTGTACATTATCTCCGTGTGATCAGAAGCTACATCACTTCCCGTGTGCGGAATTGGAAATGCTAGTGCGTGACCTCCACCTTATTGACACGTGGCGCCATATCCATGGCCCAGCTCCTGGATGCACCCACTATACAAGTCATTCTTCAAGTCGATTAGACAGGATTTACGTCACAAGCACCCTTTCGACGGCGACGAGAGGAGCAGAGCTCTGGCCCACTGCATTCACCGACAACACAGCCTATATTTGCACCATTGCCCTCCAAGCTGCACGTGTGTGGCGCAGTAGGCCCCCCTGGAAACTGAACGTCGCCCATCTGGACGAGCCGGCATGTAAACGTGCTATCGAAGAGTCGTGGAACGCGTCCTTACAGCATCGTGGTCGTTACCGATCGACCCTCAGTTGGTGGATTGAATGTGCGAAGCCTGCTCTTAGGCGCACCTTCATGGCTTACGGCCGGGAAGCGGCTGCATGGAGGAGGAGCACAGAAAACTTTTATTACACCGTCCTACGGGAATGTCTTGCTATGGAGCCCTCACCTGACCGGCAGATCATAGTCAATCGCGCGAAAGCACAACTCATCTCCTTAGCACGCCATCATTTACAAGGCGCTATTATACGGTCGCGTGCTCCAGACATGATACAATCAGAAAGGCCATCTATGCACCACGTGCTCCTAGAACGCAGGAGGCGCCGTAGGGCACTGGTAACCGACATGATAACGGACGACGGACGACACGTGGCAGAACAAGCAGATATAGCAGAAGCCTTCTATGGGCATTACGCTCAAATTTATTCAGCAGTGCTCCCTGATATGGCGACGGTAGATACCGTTTCAGCACATGTCCACGGTACAGTTCCACCAGACATGGTACCGACCTTACTGGGAGAAGTGACAGAAGAGGATGTGCTCGACGCCATTGGTAAAGGTGCTCCCCATAAATCACCAGGAATCGATGGATTACCATTAGAGTTCTGTCGAGCATTTAAACAACTGTTGGTACCGTGTTGGGTTGAAATTTGTCAGGAATTGATGGCCCCGGGTATACCGTTGCCTGCACCGTTCTTGGAAGGACTGAATGTCCCCATCCATAAGCCGAAGGGACGGAATCATGTCCGCGATTATCGCCACTTAACGTTATTGAACAGCGACTTCAAGATCTTTTCGAAGCTGCTATCAGAACGTCTTCGGGGCACACTATTGCACGTCCTGTCCAGCGATCAGTTGTCCTTGGGGGGACCCAACAACATCAGAACTGCGTTATGTCGTTACAGAGATCTCATCTCCCTTGCACAGGTGAGACGTTTGCTGGCAGCCCTGGCGTCTATCGACTTTAGCCAGGCTTTTGACCGTGTGGACCACACTTTCCTCACTGCCGTTCTACGGCGCATGGAATATCCCGACCCCTTTATCACGGTGTTGACACGCCTACTGCATGGGGCTACTTCTCGAGTTCTTGTTAATGGAAGACTGACGGCACCCATGCCGATCCGCCGATCAGTACGACAGGGATGTCCATTATCAACATTGTTATTTGCATTGGCCTTAGAACCCTTGTTGTGTGGTCTCCGAGACAGGCTCACTGGGATACAGTTCGGCGGCTCCATCGATCGCTGCACCTGCGGATGATTTGATGATCGTCATACGAGGAGCTGACGATATGGCCGCAACGTTGGACTGGATTGCAACCTACGGTACAGCTTCTGGTAGCCAAATCAACGTTGACAAATCTGTTGCCTTGAGCATCGGGATTGGGCTACCGCAGGAACACATTGCCCCCTTACACTTCAGTGATACTGTCCGCTGCTTGGGCTTATATTTCATGAACGACATGCGACGCGCGACAACACTCAATTATCGACGCCTTCTTCACCAAATTAGGGCCGGAATTGCAATTCAGCGCTTGCGATCCCTCAACATCGTTCAGCGGGCGTATTATGCCGATGTATACCTTGCGTCCCGCATACCGCATGTCGCTCAAACGCTACCAATTCCGAAACCCTTGGCTCGTAGCATTATGGCAGCGCTGGGATACTTCGTCACCGCTGGTATGTTACTGAAGATCAGACACGTATCTCTTACTCTCCCCAAGGAAAAAGGTGGTCTCGGCGTAGTCAACGTCCATGATAGGGCCATTGCCCTCTATGTTAGCTCACATTTATGTCTGCTGCGCCGTTGTTCTACGAGCCTCACGAGTGTGCTTCTGACGGCGCTACGACCTGCTTCACTAAGAGCGCCGGTGTCACTACAGGACATCCCAGCGCCCCTCTTTTATATAGGACGTTTGTATTTAGAACAAAATTATTGCAGTGTCGCGCTCACGACATCACAAATGGCCACGACTCGACGCCTATATCACGACATGCTGCAACGCCGCCCCCTAAATGTGGTCGAACTAAAACATCCTGACGTACGGTGGCGCGTGGTGTGGAAAACTGTACACGATGCCATGCTTGATTCCGATGTTGTTTCCCAATGGTACGTAGTCGTTAATGGGAAGCTGGTGACGCAAGAACGTCTCTACTATATCCACATGGCAGAATCTCCTAATTGTGTGGGTTGTAACACTGTAGATACTGACGAGCACCGCCTCAGCTGCGGAGAGGCGGAACCGGTTTGGCACCTAGTGAGGCAGATGCTGGCTTATCTCTTGCGAGTTAGGCCGCAGCATATATCTGCACGCACGTTATTGTTTCCGGATGAGACATTTTACCCCAAGACTCGAACCAACTCCGTCACTTGGATACGTGGACATGCGGTCCATTACCTCAGTCGTGACGGACACAAGAATTTCCTTGACTTCTGGCTCTATTTGCAAGAAAGACATCATGCTATTTCCGGGCATACCAGATATCGACAATGCTTCGCAAACTACCTATGGAGTGCCTTTCAAAGCCGCCCGTGCAGCTGGAATGTTCCAGGCAGTGCCAGATGAGGTCAGAACGAACTGCAAACGAGCATATATTGAACAATCTTTATCAGTGGGCGCAGTCGTTGGGAAGCGTAACTACGACGTGGTAGCTTTCTTTTCATGTTATTTACGTTTAATATCTTCGATGGTGTCTTCATTCTGTTTTAGTTTTCCAGGCTTGATTAACTATGTCTGTTCGCACATTGATACCTATGTATATTAAAAAAAAAAAAGATAACAAAAGATAGCAAGAAAGTGGGCAGGAGACCTGGGTTTCGAATCCAAATAAATACACAAGAACAAACTAAGAACAAAATGAACAACAAATCAAATATAATAACGTATTATACCCTTTCCTTTCTCCTTTTATTATAAAAAAAAGAAAAGAAAAAAGAGTGGTCTTGCGGTAGCGTTCTCGCTTCCCGCGCCCGGGTTCCCGGGTTCGATTCCCGGCGGGGTCAGGGATTTTCTCTGCCTCGTGATGACTGGGAGTTGTGTGATGTCCTTAGGTTAGTTAGGTTTAAGTAGTTCTAAGTTCTAGGGGACTGATGACCATAGATGTTAAGTCCCATAGTGCTCAGAGCCATCTGAACCATCAGTAGCGAGTAATAGGAAGACGATACATAGCCTGCGTTCTGACAATAGTGATACTGTGTAAAAGTAAATGTACGTAGGAGGCACAAGAAACACACCAAGCCACCTCATAGCGAGGGCTTAACTCACGCTTCTTTCAAAAGTGGTTCAAATGGCTCTGAGCGCTATAGGACTTAACATCTGAGGTCATCGGTCCCCTAGAAATTAGAACTACTTAAACCTTACTAACCTAAGGACACATCCATCCCCGAAGCAGGATTCGAACCTGCGACCGTAGCAACCGCGTTGTTCCGGACTTAAGCACCTAGAACCTCTCGGCCACCCCGGTGTTGGTTGTTTTTGGGGGAAGAGACCAAACAGCGAGGTAATCGGTCTCATCAGATTAGGGAAGGACGGGGAAGTAAGTCGGCACTTTGACGAGAATCTTCCCGGCATTTGCCTGGAGCGATTTAGGGAAATCACGAAAAACCGAAATCAGGATGGCCGGATGCAGGATTCAACCGTCGTCCTTCCGAATGCGAGAACAGTGAGGTGGCCACTGCGCCACCTCGCTCGACCACCGCGGCCGACGTGCTTCCTTCAGTTTTAGAAACAAAGTATTACACTAATCTGCAAGAGTGATGTACAGATTTTGAATTCATGCCACCGGCCGTCGTAACCTCTCCTTCCTCGTTCGAGCAGGCGCTGGGTTGCCGTGCGGTTCTAGGCGCTACAGTCTGGAACTGCGTGACCGCTACGGTCGCAGGTTCGAATCCTGCCTCGAGCATGGATGTGAGTGATGTCCTTAGGTTATTTACCTTTTTTTTTTTTTGGTCATCAATCTACTGACTGGTCAGATGCGGCCCGCCACTAATTCCTTTCCTGTGCTAACCTCTTCATCTCAAAGTAGCATTTGCAACCTGCGTCCTCAATTATTTGCTTGCTTCCAATCTCTGTCTTCCTCTACAGTTTTTGCCCTCTACAGCCCCCTCTAGTCCCATGGAAGCCATTCCCTCATGTCTTAACAGTTGTCCTATCATCCTGTCCCTTCTCCTTATCAGTGTTTACCACATATTCCTTTCCTCTCTGATTCTGCGTAGAACCTCCTCATTCCTTACCTTACCAGTCCACCTAATTTTCAACATTCGTCTATAGCACGACATCTCAAATGCTTCGATTCTCTTCTGTTCCGGTTTTCCCACAGCCCATGTTTCACTACTATACAATGCTGTACTCCAGAGGTACATCTTCAGAAATTTCTTCCTCAAATTAAGGCCGGTATTTGATATCAGTAGAATTCTCTTGGCCAGAAATGCCTTTTTTGCCATAGCGATTCTGCTTTTGACGTCCTCCTTGCTCCGTCCGTCATTGGTTATTTTACTGCCTAGGTAGCAGAACTGCTTAGCTTAACTTCATTGACTTCGTGGCCATCAATACTGATGTTAAGTTTCTCGCTGTTCTCATTTCTACTACTTCTCATTACCTTCGTCTTTCTCCGATTTACTCTCAAACCATACAGTGTACTCATTAGACTGTTCATTCCGTTCAGTAGATCATTTAATTCTTCTTCACTTTCACTCAGGATAGCAATGTCATCAGCGAATCGTATCATTGATATCCTTTCACCTTGTATTTTAATTCCACTCCTGAACCTATCTTTTATTTCCATCATTGCTTCCTCGATGTACAGAATGAAGAGTAGGGGCGAAAGGCTACAGCCTTGTCTTACTCCCTTCTTAATACAAGCACTTCGTTCTTGATCGTCCACTCTTATTATTCCCTCTTGTTTGTTGTACATATTGTATATGACCCGTCTCGCCCTATAGCTTGCCCCTACTTTTTTTCAGAATCTTGAACAGCTTGCACCATTTTATATTGTCGAACGCTTTTTACAGGTCGACAAATCCTATGAACGTGTCTTGTTTTTTCTTTAGCCTTGCTTCCATTATTAGCCGTAACGTCAGAATTGCCTCTCTCGTGCCTTTACTTTTCCTAAAGCCAAACTGATCGTCACCTAGCGCATTCTCAATTTTCTTTTCCAGTCTTCTGTAAATTATTCTTGTAACCAGCTTCGATGCATGAGGTGTTAAGCTGATTGTGCGATAATTCTCGCAATTGTCAGCTCTTGCCGTCTTCGGAATTGTGTGGATGATGCTTTTCCGAAAGTCAGATGGTATGTCGCCAGACTCATATATTCTACACACCAACGTGAATAGTCGTTTTGTTCCCACTTCCACTAATGATTTTAGAAATTCTGATGGAAAGTTATCTATCCCTTCTGCCTTATTTGACCGTAAGGCCTCCAAAGTTATTTTAAATTCAGATTCTAATACTGGATCCCCTATCTCTTCTAAATCGTCTCCTGTTTCTTCTTCTATCACATCAGACAAATCTTCACCCTCATAGAGGCTTTCAATGTATTCTTTCCATCTATCTGCTCTCTCCTCTGCATTTAACAGTGGAATTCCCGTTGCACTCTTAATGTTACCACCGTTGCTTTTAATGTCACCAAAGGTTGTTTTGACTTTCCTGTATGCTGAGTCTGTCCTTCCGAAAATCATATCTTTTTCGACGTCTTCAAATTTTTCCTGCAGCCATTTCGTCTTAGCTTCCCTGCACTTCCTATTTATTTCATTCATCAGCGACTTGTATTTCTATATTCCTGATTTTCCTGGAACATGTTTGTGCTTCCTCCTTTCATCAATCAACTGAAGTATTTCTTCTGTTACCCATGGTTTCTTCGCAGCTACCTTCTTTGTACCTATGTTTTCCTTCCCAACTTCTGTGATGGCCCTTTTTAGAGACGTCCATTCCTCTTCAACTGTGTTGCCTACTGCGCTATTCCTTATTGCTGTATCTATAGCGTTAGAGAACTTCAAACGTATCTCATCATTCCTTAGAACTTCCGTATCCTACTTCTTAGCGTATCGATTCTTCTTGACTAATGTCTTGAACTTCAGCCTACTCTTCATCACTACTATATTGTGATCTGAGTCTATATCTGCTCCTGGATACGCCTTACAATCCAGTAAATGATTTCGGAATCTCTGTCTGGCCATGATGTAATCTAATTGAAATCTTCCCGTATCTCCCGGCCTTTTCCAAGTATACCTCCTCCTCTTGTGATTCTTGAACAGGGTATTCGCTATTACTAGCTGAAACTTGTTACAGAACTCAATTAGTCTTTCTCCTCTTTCATTCCTTGTCCCAAGCCCATATTCTCCTGTAACCTTTTCTTCTACTCCTTCCCCTACAACTGCATTCCAGTCGCCCATGACTATTAGATTTTCGTCCCCCTTTACATACTGCATTACCCTTTCAATATCCTCATACACTTCCTCTAACTGTTCATCTTCAGCTTGCGACGTCGGCATGTATACCTGAACTATCGTTGTCGGTGTTGGTCTGCTGTCGATTCTGATTAGAATAACCCGGTCACTGAACTGTTCACAGTAACACACCCTCTGCCCTACCTTCCTATTCATAACGAATCCTACACCTGTTATTCCATTTTCTGCTGCTGTTGATATTACTCGATACTCATCTGACCAGAAATCCTTGTCTTCCTTCCACTTCACTTCACTGACCCCTATTATATCTAGATTGAGCCTTTGCATTTCCCTTTTCAGATTTTCTAGTTTCAATACCACGTTCAAGCTTCTGACATTCCACGCCCCGACTCGTAGAAGATTATCCTTTCGTTGATTATTCAATCTTTTTCTCATGGTAACCTCCCCCTTGGCAGTCCCCTCCCGGAGATCCGAATGGGGGCTATTCCGGAATCTTTTGCCAATGGAGAGATCATCATGACACTTCTTCAAATACAGGCCACATGTCCTGTGGATACACGTTACGTGTCTTTAATGCAGTGGTTTCCATTGCCTTTTGCATCCTCATCTCTTTGATCATAGCTGATTCTTCCGCCTTTAGGGGCAATTTCCCACCCCTAGGACAAGAGAGCGCCCTGAATCTCTATCCGTTCCTCCGCCCTCTTTGACAAAGCCGTTGGCAGAATGAGGCTGACTTCTTATGCCGGAAGTCTTCGGCCGCCAATGCTGATTATTTATCAAAATTTAGGCAGTGGCGGGGATCGAACCCGGGACCGAAGACGTTTTGATTATGAATCAAAGACGCTACCCCTAGTTAGATTTAAGTAGTTCTAAATTATAGGTGACTGATGACCTCAGAAGTTAAGTCCCATTGCGTTCAGAGCCATTTGAACCAACCTCGTTTGAGTCGGTCCTGACACCCACGGTAGCCGACACAGCATGTCCGATCAGAAAATGTTAATAATTCTACGCAAGGCGGCCCCTTGTGGGTGTCAGGGAAAGTTAGACAGGATTTGGTGCGGGGGGGGGGGGGGGGGGGGGGAGATTAGGCCTCTCAATGTGGCTGGACACTGTCTGCTACTTTGAGGCTCGTCCAAGACACTTGCAAGCAGTACATTTGACACCTCGCGAGCCTCGTCGGCGGTCGATTTTTAATAGCATCAAACATTCTGCTAAGTGGTTTGATCTGACACGTCAAAAAAGGTAAGAGTTGGCAATAAACAAACTGACTAAAACCGAGCGACGTGGCGCAGTGGCTAGCACACTGGACTCGCACTCGGGAGGACGACGGTTCAATCCCGGGTACGGCCATGATTTAGGTTTTCCGTGATTTCCCTAAATCGCTTCAGGCAAATGCCGGGATGCTTTCCTTCAAAGGGCACGGCCGACTTCCTTCCCCGTCCTTCCCTAATCCGATGAGACCGATGACCTCGCTGTCTGGTCTCCTTCCCAAACAACCAACCAACCAACTGACTGAATGTAATAATTTGTTACTTCAGCAGATCATAAGTGCAAGTTCCATGGAAATTACCAACCCGTCCTGAGCAAGGAGACTTCCTCCCTTTCACCTCCGCTATTAAGTTTGACAAACAAGTAAAATAAACCCATATTGTCGTTAACGTAGAGACTGGGCGACATAAATAACACTGAAGCCATAAAAATAAGACAGGTGTACAGGACCTGAGAGTTGCCAACCGGCTTTCATCTACCATTGAACACACAGTAAACACAATATCAGACAGTATGTTATTTCAAAAGCGACATTTAAAGATTATTCTTCTGTACTAAAAACATGAAACTGCACTGGTCAAATCTGACATGGCTGCAAAACAATGCAAGCTTCCTACCACCCCTTATTGCCGAATAGTAACTGTGGTGGTTTGGGTAAGTGATTGCCCCTATGGAGGGCTGGGTCGAACACTGCTACGTTTTCATTCTGTTAATATCACCTGCTGTTTAAGCGACAGGTTTTAACAGGCGAACACCGATCACACATAAGTAAAGCAAGACAATAATGTAAACAAACATGTGGTAACCGATTTTAAATGAAACTGAGGAAATAGATGAAACAGATAATTGAATCAGGTACTCAACACAATAAAGAAGCAGATATAAGCTAGGTACTGTGTTATCAGTGCAACTAACACAAAAATGCGATAGCCTTACAAATGGTTATCAAAAGCGTGTATGTGCTGCCTCGAGTTAAATACTGAAAACTGCAGCGGGCGCAATTAGCACTGATAGGCTAAATTCAGCCCACTCTGTGGCAATATTTAAGCCCAGAGTCCAGATGCAGTCACAGTAGTCCAGAGAAAGTTCCTCATGCACGTTACATTAGTGTTCGTAAAAGTTAGATGAAAGAAAGGCTTTCGGGACGTGCCCGTACAGAAATGTCAACAGTGGAAAGATTTTACGACAGTGTGTTACGACAGCACAGAAGATTCACTAGGGCTTGAACGTACCCTGGTACGATATACACAGACTTGTCATGTTGCGCCATGCAGCGACTCTCGCGTTAGTTGCTACCATACGAAGGTAAGGACAACACGCTCGTAAAAGCTCAACACGAAAACTATCAGAAGGGCCAAGCTATCGTTACTTAGTCGCGATAAGATGCAATACACGAAGGCAGTGAGAAGACGACTAAGACCACGTAGCTGTACAGATTCTACCGAGCGAGGTGGCGCAGTGGTTAGCACACTGGACTCGCATTGGCGAGGACGACGGTTCAATCCGGCGTCCGGCCATCCTGATTTAGGTTTTCCGTTATTTCCCTAGATCACTCCAGGCATATGCCAGGATGGTTCCTTTGAAAGGGCACGGCCGACTTCCTTCTCCATCCTTCCCTAATCCGAGCCTGTGCTCCGTCTCTAATGACCTTGTCGTCGACGGGACGTTAAACACCACTGTCCTCCTCCTGTACAGATTCTATCAGCGATAATTATTTTGTGTGTAGAATCGGTGCAGTTTTACTGCCATTCAGAAAACTAAGTCCAGCCCTCGGCCAAACGATAGCCAGACTCCCGATATCCGAGTCGCTCCAACGACTGCCCACCGACGAAACACCACGAGGTGCTCCAGTGCCACCTGCTTCAAACATCTGAAACCAGATCACGCTAGTCATATTCACGACATGTTGCTGAACAGTCGTTAAAATGACCGTCATCAACAATTACATAGATTCCATTCTAATAAAACATAAAAATAAACATTTTCTGCCGGCCGCGGTGGTCTAGCGGTTCTACGCGCTCAGTCCGGAACCGCGCGACTGCTACGGTCGCAGGTTCGAATCCTGCCTCGGGCATGGATGTGTGTGATGTCCTTAGTTTAGTTCGGTTTCAGTAGTTCTAAGTTCTAGGGGACTGATGACCACAGATGTTAAGTCCCATAGTGCTCAGAGGCATTTAGCCAAACATCTTCTCTTGCTTATCACTTTACCACCTTCTAATTCATCCTAACGTGAATATTAAAGCAGTTATCTACTAAACCGTCAAGTGTAGTTATGAAATACTTTAAAATAAATAAAACATAAATATATTCAAACATGTATGCGGCTATAACATATTAAAAATGTGCACAAAGCTCTACTCTGTTGTGTAAAGCAGTCCGTTCGTAGGTAGCAACCATCAGATTTGGCTTATGGCCAGTTTGCATACTGGCTTTCTTCAGTCAACTAAAATAACACATAATTTGGCACAAAAATTCCATTTTGAACTGTCCCAAATCAGATTTAGGGATATATTTTAAGGTATAACGGAACATTTTGGAAAGATAAGATGCTTTCACTGTAAGTCCTTTCTTTATAGGAACGGCTGATGGTGCCGGCCGGTGTGGCCGAGCGGTTCTAGGCGCTTCATTTAGGAACCGCCCGACCGCTACGGTCGCTGGTTCGTATTCTGCCTTGGCCATAGGTGTGTGTCATGTCCTTAGGTTAGTTAGGTTTAAGTAGTTCTAGGGGACTGATGACCTCAGATGTTAAGTCCCATAGTCCTCAGAACCATTTGAACCATAGCTGGTTTCGCTGCGTTTTAGCTGCGTCATCCAGTGATGTCTGTGAAAACTGACAGCCAAAGGCTCATGTAACTTAAGAAAACACAACCTACATGAAATGTTGAAACACGTGCACTTCATTCACCATTCAGTGCTCACATTTCATATTTCTAATCCACGTATTCTGGTATTCGGTAAACTAATAATTCAGGTAATATTAATAATTTCTATGGGTTGCCTGATTTATTTGACGATTTTTACAGCTTGTCTCACACTGATCTGTGAGAGGAGCTTGGCGCCAGAAATTTTCTTTATTTATGGGCGAGGGCAGCAGTCTTCCTAGCAGCCATGATAGCTCCCCGTTTCCTATCCTTTTTCCGATCGCCAGGGTTGCACGTGGTGGCGTTTGAAAGTACAGTAGTCGCCAAAGTTTCTCCTGCTCTCAGTTCCCCAACCTGCCTTACCAACCTTGTAACTGATATTTCTTCTCAACTTTAACGTCGCGAGGTCGCCTCCCTGTGAAATTCCGGCCCTATGATTGGCCAGTTCAGGTGCGCGCCCGTTTATCGCGGGCGGGCGCCAGCCACCCTCCGCGGATGGATTGTGGACAAGGGGCAGTGGGCAGTTCTATTGGGACCGTGCCTGAGGCCCAAGGTGCTGCTTCCAGGAGACGAAGTTCGGTAAGCATGAGCGCCGACGTGCACTGTAGGTTCGCGCCCTGCGGCCCAGAGGGAACCTTATAGGTCATTGTACTGATGAGCGCTCCTTGAATTACGGTTTATGCAATGTTTTCCGTGTTATAAGACTGTAGGGTTTTCCTTATACAGTCGGGCATAATGTGCGAGACGTGTTGGTTAGTCACAGAAGCTTGCAGTACGGCACTAAAGTGCATACATTCATGCTCACTTTTCCACTTCGTCCACTTCTTCCGAAGACAGACTCTGCAATATCGTATTTATCCGCCAGTATCAGGCTTTCGTGTTTCGATTAAATGTGTCCCCTGTACGGGAATCAGCAGTAAGTATACGACACATGGACGATGCCATATGGAAGTGTGAGTCTGGCGGTGCAGTGTGCGTGGATAGCCGAAATTAAGTCGACCGTTCGCGACAAGCAGGAAATACTAGTTTATGTCTCGGTCCAGCAGAAATTTTCAGTATTGTCATTCCATGCTACAGTTGTAAGTTTCCTGTATTTGCAGCTTCAAATACATTTTCGGTATTTCATAATGGCTGCAGTCGCCGCAGCACCAGTTCCTTCGGCTACACATGCATGTCCGAAGGGACATGTTCTTCTTACACACACAGACACTACAATATCATACATTGCATTCATTTGATAATAGGAGACTCCACGGCCCAAGTAGCTATGAAACAAGCAGTGAGGACAGTATCAGGCTGACTAACTTCACCGAAATAAAAAGAATCACCATTAGATGCAGGTACCTTCAACGCAGAGCTGATAGAGAGCATCATGACTGATACAGGGATTAGTGATCACAAGGTCATTGTAGCTAGGCTCAATACCATTTCTTCCAAATCCATCAGAAACAAACGCAAAATAATTTTATTTAAAAAAGCGGATAAAGTGCCACTAGAAGCCTTCCTAAAAGACAATTTCCATTCCTTCCGAACTGACTATGCGAATGTAGACGAGATGTGGCTCAAATTCAAAGATATAGTAGCAACAGCAATTGAGATATTCATACCTCATAAATTGGTAAGAGATGGAACGGATCCCCCGTGGTACACAAAAAAGGTCCGAACGCTGTTGCAGAGGCAACGGAAAAAGCATGCGAAGTTCAGAAGAACGCGAACTCCTGAAGATGGGCTAAAATTTACAGACGCGCGAAATTTGGCACGTACTTCGATGCGAGATGCCTTTAATAGGTTCCACAACGAAACATTGTCTCGAAATTTGGTAGAAAATCCGAAGAAATTCTGGACGTATGTAAAGTGCACAAGCGGCAAGACGCAGTCAATACCTTCGCTGCGCAGTGCCGATGGTACTGTTATCGACGACTGTGCCGCTAAAGCGGAGTTATTGAACGCAGTTTTCCGAAATTCCTTCACCAGGGAAGACGAATGGAATATTCCAGAATTTGAAACACGAACATCTGCTAGCATGAGTTTCTTAGAAGTAGATACCTTAGGGGTTGCGAAGCAACTCAAATCGCTTGATACGGGCAAGTCTTCAGGTCCAGATTGTATACCGATTAGGTTCCTTTCAGATTACGCTGATACTATAGCTCCCTACTTAGCACTCATATACAACCGCTCGCTCACCGATAGATCTGTACCTACAGATTGGAAAATTGCGCAGGTCGCACCAGTGTTCAAGAAGGGTAGTAGGAGTAATCCATTTAACTACAGACCTATATCATTGACGTCGGTTTGCAGTAGGGTTTTGGAGCATATACTGTATTCAAACATTATGAATCACCTCGAAGGGAACGATCTATTGACACGTAATCAGCATGGCTTCAGAAAACATCGCTCTTGTGCAACGCAGCTAGCTCTTTATTCGCACGAAGTAATGGCCGCTATCGACAGGGGATCTCAAGTTGATTCCGTATTTCTAGATTTCCGGAAAGCTTTT